>NC_141687.1:596501186-596661267 GCF_964263255.1 Lissotriton vulgaris
TCTGTGTGTGCATGGCAGTGGTGGTGTCCGTGTGTGCATGGCAGTGCTGGTGTCTGTGTGTGCATGGCAGTGGTGGTGTCCGTGTGTGCATGGCAGTGGTGGTGTCCGTGTGTGCATGGCAGTGGTGGTGTCCGTGTGTGCATGGCAGTGGTGGTGTCTGTGCATGGCAGTGGTGGTGTCCGTGTGTGCATGGCAGTGGTGGTGTCCGTGTGTGCATGGCAGTGGTGGTGTCTGTGTGTGCATGGCAGTGGTGGTGTCCGTGTGTGCATGGCAGTGGTGGTGTCCGTGTGTGCATGGCAGTGGTGGTGTCCGTGTGTGCATGGCAGTGGTGGTGTCCGTGTGTGTATGGCAGTGGTGGTGTCTGTGTGTGCATGGCAGTGGTGGTGTCCATGTGTGCATGGCAGTGGTGGTGTCTGTGTGTGCATGGCAGTGGTGGTGTCTGTGTGTGCATGGCAGTGGTGGTGTCGAAATGGACTTCAAGGTGCACTTTTCCGAACGGAGGTTTTTTTAATCGAAGACTGTGATTTGTGATTGTTGAGACTGTGTGGTTCTGAATGAGACGCCGACAATAGTATATCTTCTTTAGCTTGGATCTTGTGAATAGTGCCCATTCAGAGATTGTCTTTTTATCAAAAGAAGGTTTTTAATGCCCTACACCAAAATCATTGTTATTACTCTTGCTGGATGAGCATTGAGTTGTTGACGGTCTGGGGTGAAAAGGTAATTAGTCTTTGCATTCTGCCCCAACAACAAGGAACTTCGGGTAATATTCAGCTCCAGCATTTGCCTACAATTCTCAGTTTCCACCACAAATGAAGCTCCCACGTTCCATCTCCTTCACATAAGTCTGCAATTGCCACCTCTTTCTGTCGAGCAAGCCTCTCCACGTTTTTTGCATGAGCAACAGTGACTAGTGTCCACCATCAAATAGTTGGGAAAGCGATTTAACTGTAACAACATCGTGACCATGGTAGGACCCACAAACAGGCACCCTAAAGACCCATAGCGAAGTGCTCAAAGTGGTTCTTCTTTAAAAACAAAAGGAGTTACTAGTACACAAGAAAAGCGTGGTCTTCCCCTGATTTGCACCTTCCCGAAGGAAACTGGTAAAGGCCGAGATATTCTTAGTATAAATAGACAGATGCTGTGGTCCCACCGGGAGCTCTGACAATTGGAGTAGCTTCTCGTGTCCTGGGCCCACATGACTAGTCGATTCCGAATTAAATTACTAAGTACTCCCCCTTAGCACTTCACTATGAACGGCAAAAAAACAGAGCAGCCCAAATGTTAATGAAGGAAGTGATGAGGCGTACATACTTAGGCAACAGAAAAACAAAGCAGTGCCTCTTTGACTGGATTGTCATCCGTTCTTAACTGTAAAAAAAAAAAAAAAAGCACTTTAATGCATATGAACTAAATGCAGCACATATAGTATAGATACGCAAAATAAGTATTCTCTAGCTCCTTACTAGCTAAAGATCTAACTCCAGACATTATAGCATCTACATGCTAAGCACTATGTGTGAGTCGGACCACGCATGCGCACATATGCTCACAGCGACAAAAAACCCAGGCCCGGACTGGCCGTTGCGGGCACCAGGCAATCCCCCAGTGGGCCGCATGGTTGGGGGCCGGTTTTTGCCCCCTGGGGACCGTTTTTGTTACAGGGCCGTTATGCTGCAAAAACGACCCTGTAACAAAAACGTCCAAAAACCGGCCCTGGCACAGAGCCCGGTCGCACCTCCCCCTCCTCCCAGAGTGGGGGGTGGGGGGGGTGAGGGGGCCGGCAGAGCTCTTTGCCAGGGCCGGTTCTGGTTCCCAGTCCGGCCCTGAAAAAACCGTGCTGTCCCGAACAGAACGTGCCAACAATGACTGTACAGCCGTAAGTGGGCCGTCGTTCCAGGAAGAACACGTTTCAGATTAATAATATAGCTGCTGCCTGTCTCTCGTGGCGAAAGAGTTGAGCAGGCAAAATAATCTCGAGGAAGTCACAAGGCCCTCTGCCTACAGCAGAAAGTCGAGTTCATCGGTCGCACAGATTGCTGTATCGCTAGGAGCGGAATGGCCCGAGAAACTATGACAAGGGCAGCCGGTGTTTTGTTGGAGATAAGGAAGTTCCAATAGCTGACAAAATGGCCAGACCAACCCCTACTACAGGAGGCTGCTATTAAAATGCCTCCTGAATCCCGCCACGGCCGCCCCGGAAGTCAGGCACGGTCGCCTGTGACGGGGGCGGGGCCATGTCCAGACCGGAAGAGGAGGCAGGCGGAGTCAATGCGTCTCGCGGCCCGGGGCTCCTGTGAGCGGTGTAGAGCCCCGGGGCCGCGCCAGCAGGAGGTTGGGTGCCGCGTGCTGAGAGCAGAGTCCCCGACATTGGCCAGGTAAGTTCCAAAAGGCTGGGGGGGCTTGGTGCACTTGTGTGTGTGTGTGTATGCTCGTGTGTATATGTATGTGTGCGACGGTGATGGCGGGGGAGGGGGGGCCTCGGTGCACTTGTGTGTGTGTGCGCGCATGTGTGTATGTGTGAGGGGGGGTGTCTCTGTATGTATGTATGTGCGTGCATGCATGGGCGCTTGTGTGTGTGTCTGTGTGTATGCGCATGCGTGTGTGGTGCTTGAGCTTCCCAGGAGACAGCGCCTGGCCACAGCGCGCGTTCGCGTGCGCGTGGCAGTTTCAAATCGCCTCCAAGGCGATGCGCGGCCGGTACTGTCTCCTCGGAAGCACAGTCAGCAACAAAAGATCTCTGGCGAGACACAGCGCTTACGCGCTGTGTTTTCGCTACGAGACCTAATGACCTAATAAAGAAAAAGGAGAGACATAGAGAGAGGGAAATATAAAGAAGAAAGAAAGCATTGAGAAAAACAAAACCAACACTATCATGGAAGGAAGGGAGAATACAAAGTCATTCAAAACAGGAGAGATGGGAGAAAGCGACAAGATTAAATCTAAATAGATGAAATAATAAGATAAAATAGGCATTAAACATATAGGGCCCAATTCACAGAATGAACTTAAGACTCAATTCTAAACTTACTACTATTTTGGTATTCACAGAATGCACTTACTACTTTTGGCATTCACAGAATGAACTTACTCATTTCGGTATTCACAGAAGTTAGTAGTCCTAACTTTAGGACTCCTAAATGCCTTCTGTGAATACCGAAAGTCTTAAAATTAGGATTTTTCTCAATTTAGTAGTAGTAAAGTTAGGACTCCTAAATGCCTTCTGTGAATACCAAAAGTCTTAAAATTAGGATTTTTCTCAATTTAGTAGTAGTAAAGTTAGGACTACTAACTTTAGGACTCCTAAACTGAGAAAAATCCATATTTTAAGACTTTTGGTATTCACAGAAGGCATTTAGGAGTCCTAAAGTTAGGAGTCCTAACTTTTCTACTCCTAAACTGAGAAAAATCCTAACTTTAAGACTTTCGGTATTTACAGAAGGCATTTAGGAGTCCTAAAGTTAGGACTACTAACTTCTGTGAATACCGAAATGAGTATGTTCATTCTGTGAATGCCAAAAGTAGTAAGTGCATTCTGTGAATACCAAAATAGTAGTAAGTTTAGGATTGAGTCTTAAGTTCATTCTGTGAATCGGGCCCATCGAAGATAATTAAGAAGTCAAACATATAGTGAAAAGCGTAACAACAAAAACAACATCAGAGTAGGAGGAAGGTGGAGGTGAATAGAACCCTTCATGCAAGAGACCATAACCATGCAATATATAGGAAGCAGAAGCTGAGGATAGACAAATAACGTCAAAACTGGAATGGATATACAGGTGAAAATAAAAAATAACAATAAGGTAAAAAGCACTATGCTAAACATGCAGCAGAAGCGAACATATTATACAGTGCAGTGAATTGACAGCTGGCAAATCAAGCAACAAACATCGTACCAACAACTAGTAGTGCTACAAATTCATGGAACAAGAAAAAGAGAAAACATTAGAGCGGAAAAAAGGGGGAGATTTAGTCGGCATCAGAAGGCTTCTTGAGAGGTGATCTAGACTTGTCCCTTTGCTGCTTGTTGGTGAGAGAGGAGATGGAATTCAGAGCTGAGTCCCTGTCTTCTTGGGACCGAGGCAATCGGGTGAGATCTCTACCACAGTGCCTGGAATCATTAGAGACGTTCAAATGGGACGTTGGCATATTTGTAGATGAAGACTGGGATTGAGGGGGTTGATCATAGGAAGAAGACTTAGTTTCCATATCAGCTGATTTGATATCATCCAGAAACTGCTGAAGAAGGAGGGGGTCATAAAAGTCTTTAGAGTCTCCATTCCTGGTGATACGAAAACGTGCAGGCTCAAATAATCCATACTTGATGTCCAGTTTACGTAGCTGGGCCCGGATGAAAAGAAACGCCTTCCTCCGTTCATTTGTTTCTTTAGAGAAATCTGCAGCCATGTGGATAGTATGACCTTGAAATATAAAGGAGCCACGTGAGAGAGCCATTGATAAAATCTGTCTAGTCTGTTCATGGTGAAGAAAACAGGCAATAATTGGTCTGGGTCTTGCAGAGGCATCGGAACGTGGTGGACCCAATCTATGTGCACGTTGGATCTCCAGAGGAGGAGTAAAAGAGATGCCAGTCAAGAGGGGAAGGACGTTACAAAGAAAGGTCTTCACATCTTGCTTTTCAATATTTTCGGGAAAACCAACAAAACGGATATTGTCTCTGCGACTGCGATCTTCCAAGTCGATGATCTTACTGTGTAGAAAGAGGAGGTCTTGATCTGAACCCTGAACAGAATCCAGTCAGCTTTCCATGTCCAGTATTTTAGAGTCAATGACGTCAATCCTTGTGTGAAAAGTAATAAGTTCTGCCCTAATTGACATAGTCTCTGCAGCTAATGACGGTACACAGTCAAAATATCGAGTTGTAAATATCGACCTACCATAATATCGAGTCTGAAATATCGAAGGTGCATAATATCGAAGGCAAGAATATCGTAGGACAGAATATCGACCCAAGGTAAGTAATATCGAAATACTTAATATCGATGTAAGTAATATCGAAGTAAGTAATATCGATAGCATATATATCGATGTTACTAATTTCGATGACACTAATATCGATATTTGTATTATTGTATAGTTTTTTAATATGTATGTGTTATATGTTTAATTTAAGTATTTAAAATAATTACTATTATATGTGTATAAATTTATATAATAATAAATAATTTTATAAGTAAATTTTATGTTTTTGTACTGGAGCGGGTTGTGGGTTTATAGGGGAATAGGGTGGGAAGTAATTTAATTATGGTAAATTATTTAGTAATTAGTAAGATTAATTAATTAATTATAATTAATTGGTAATTATGTGAAAATAATAGGAAAATAATTTTAATTAATTTATTAATTGATTTATATATATGTTCTGTAGCGGGTTGTGGGTTTATAGGGGAATAGGGTGGGAAGTAATTTAATTATGGTAAGTTGATTAATAATTAGTAGGATTAATTAATTAATTGCTAATTAATATTGATTAATTGGGAAAATAATTAATTGATTAATTGATATATATTTTCTGTAGCGGGATGTGGGTTTATAGGGGAATGGGGTGGGGAGTAAGTTAATAATAATTAATTAATTAATATATGTTTTTATAAATTTATATTTAATTTATTGGGAAATAATTAATAATAATTAGTTAATTAATTATTATTATTTTGTACATATTTAACATTATTAATTAATTGGTAATTAAATAATATTAATTAGAGTAATTTAGTGATATATAATTTTTAATTACTGTTAATTAATTAATTGGGAAATAATAATATTAATTATTAAATTATAATAATTACAGCAAATTTGCTAATATATTTACTTTTTTTATTGTTCATTAATAATTAATTGCTTATGAAATAATATTAATTAATTTTGGGTAAAGGAGTATTTTTAGTGTTTAGGGTCAGTTTTGAGTTTTTGGGTAAGGGGGTATTTTTTGGTTTCAGGTCAGTTTTCAGTTTATGGGTAAAGGGGTATTTTTAGGGTTCAGGGTCAGTTTTCAGTTTTTGGGTAAGGGGGTATTTTTTGGTTTCAGGGTCAGTTTTTAGTTTATGGGTAAAGGGGTATTTTTAGGGTTCAGGGTCAGTTTTCAGTTTTTGGGTAAGGGGGTATTTTTTGGTTTCAGGGTCAGTTTTTAGTTTATGGGTAAAGGGGTATTTTTAGGGTTCAGGGTCAGTTTTCAGTTTTTGGGTAAGGGGGTATTTTTTGGTTTCAGGGTCAGTTTTCAGTTTATGGGTAAAGGGGTATTTTTAGGGTTCAGGGTCAGTTTTCAGTTTTTGGGTAAGGGGGTATTTTTTGGTTTCAGGGTCAGTTTTCAGTTTATGGGTAAAGGGGTATTTTTAGGGTTCAGGGTCAGTTTTCAGTTTTTGGGTAAGGGGGTATTTTTTGGTTTCAGGGTCAGTTTCCAGTTTATGGGTAAAGGGGTATTTTTAGGGTTCAGGGTCAGTTTTCAGTTTTTGGGTAAGGGGGTATTTTTTGGTTTCAGGGTCAGTTTTCAGTTTATGGGTAAAGGGGTATTTTTAGGGTTCAGGGTCAGTTTTCAGTTTTTGGGTAAGGGGTATTTTTTCGTTCAGGGTCAGTTTTCAGTTCTTGGGTAAAGGGGTATTTTTTGTGTTCAGGGTCAGTTTTCAGTTTTTGGGTAAAGGGGTATTTTTAGGGTTCAGGGTCAGTTTTCAGTTTTTGGGTAAAGGGGTATTTTTTGGGTTCAGGGTCAGTTTTCAGTTCTTGGGTAAAGGGGTATTTTTTGGGTTCATGGTCAGTTTTCAGTTTTTGGGTAAAGGGGTATTTTTTGGGTTCTGGGTCAGTTTTCAGTTCTTGGGTAAAGGGGTATTTTTAGGGTTCTGGGTCAGTTTTCAGTTCTTGGGTAAAGGGGTATTTTTAGGGTTCAGGGTCAGTTTTCAGTTTTTGGGTAAGGGGGTATTTTTTGGGTTCAGGGTCAGTTTTCAGTTCTTGGGTAAAGGGGTATTTTTAGGGTTCAGGGTCAGTTTTCAGTTCTTGGGTAAAGGGGTATTTTTAGGGTTCAGGGTCAGTTTCAGTTCTTGGGTAAAGGGGTGTTTTTTGAGTTCAGGGTCAGTTTTCCCTACTGTTGTACTCTCTGGAGTAGGAATAGAAATTTGTAGCCTTACGCTATCCAACGTTTTATTTAATTAATTGTTAAAATATCAAATATTTATTTTATATTTTATATTTCTTACATTTTATTTATGTTACTCTTTTATGTTTGTAAATGTGTTAGTAAATTAGAATATATTTCATTCATTTATAAATTCGTTAAATAATTATTAATACTTATTGTTCAGTGTATATATATTACATATTTACTGTATATATTTAATTAATGTATTCTTAATATATGTATTATTTATTACTTTTAAATATTATTAGATACTTTTAAATATGTTTCTTTTATTTATTAGTCTTATAGACTTAATTTTACATTTCTATATTAAAAAAAAAAAAACAAGATTTTTAACATCGATATTTTTTACATCGATATTTTTTTTTCGATATTTTTGTACTTACCATGTTGTAGATAGGATGTCGATATTTTTGCCCTCGATATTGTTGACTCGATATTCTTGTAGGTCGATATTTTTGTAGTCGAAATTCTGTCATAGATCCCTAATGACGTCATGGTAACCTCCAGACCCTCCAGTCGACGGTTAACTCCAGAAAGTTCTTGTAAAATGCATTGCATAGTGTCAGACAATGACTTGTCGCCCTGAAGCGATGCAGCTTGCGAGGAAGAAGGCGACGGAGAGCCATTGCTTTTAGTCGCCGAAGTAGAGGGTTGTTTTACCACTTCAGTGAAAAGTGGATGCTCAGGACCACGACCACCATTTCTATTATGAGACATTTCAGTACACCGTTGAAGAGACGGTCTACAATAGCGAATATTGGGAGATGAGGCAATGATGAAACCAATAACGTGGAAAGAACCAAGAGGCAGTGAAACAAGTGCAGCAAGCAATGACCACTTCACTCAGCATGTAATTAAAGCTTGAAAGTAGAAAGCATTATAACATCAAGAGTTGTTTCACACAGAAGTAGTGAATCCTGTGCGCCAAAATTACCAATGGGAAAACAGCAGACCAGTAATGCCGTGGTAATGAATTAGTCTGAACACAGGAAGAGCAACTATTAAACTGAAGGTGGTAGATGGAAAAGCATGTAAAACAATAAAATGTATTGACAGAATCCAATAAAAGGGTTAAATAATATTGTCACAGTTTGTCAGGTAGAGGCAGCATAATGAAGTATAGAAAGCTCACTGAAGAAATTCCTAAAGCAAAGGTAAGCTGAGGCAAAGTAGAAATTCCTGTATAAAATACTTCATAAAGAGACTTCATAACGTCGAAGAAATCCTCTTAGTAATGAAGTAGAAGAGGGCGTTGTAGTTTAAGGAGGCACACAATGTTATTCACGGCATATGAATGGTTAAAGGAGCGCGGCCGCGGGCAGCAGAAAAGCCCGGCCCTGAAGTGGCAGGAGGCGCGGCTTACCCTGACAGGAATTGCGGTGTCACCAGCGTGCAAATGCCGATGCACGCAGCGGAGGAGGCAGTCACGTCGTCATCTCGCCAAAGAGCAGAGAAATGCAGCGCTGCCCCACAGAAAAGACCGCCGCTGTGTTCCACACAGTTTCCGCCAGCATATAAGCACCAAAAGCAGAAGTGCCTGGGAAGAGGAGAAAGCTCTGTAGGGGTCCGTCCCTCGGCGGAGCCCTTTCCTCAGGTGGCCATCTCCCTGTGAGGCCAGACCACGCCTCGCTCACAACATTTCAATGTTCTAATATGAGTTTAGGTGTTATGTATCGCACCAGATATATAATGATACCACTGGGAGCGTTATTTATCGGGTGAAATAAAAGACTACTATTATGAGTTTGTGGGGAATAACATACAGATTTTGGTGTTTAATGCACCAAAATCTGCATGGTACAGTAAATAATAAATTATTTTCCCACGTTAAATTTTGACATATTTGACTAGCCTGCCCTGGAGCCATGAATGCCTGCAGCCAGCTGGAATTGGCCACTGCTCACTGTGCCACTGATTCAAGCTAGCCTGGCTGAAGAACGGTAACATACCCTGAAACTGGTCCCAGGATGCTTGTTTCCGGTCCAGGGAGGACCAGGCCTGGCAGTTCGGTCTGAACTGCTCCCACGGGGCACAGGGTCAAGACTGATTTGCATATGGCTGGTTCCAAACTGGGGTGGCGTAGTGGGCAAAAGAACAATGTATTTAACCGAGATCTTTTGACTGGGGGAGAATGTTTGCATTGTCAGCATTACGTCCATCATTTGTTTGCTGTAACACTTTTTTCCCTAAGTGGAAAGGGTATGCCCAGACGTGGGTCCCTTGCTCACTGTGCCACTGGATTCAAGCTAGCCTGGCTGAAGAAGGTTGACATACTCTGAAACCGGTCCCAGGATGCTTATTTTCGGTCCAGGGAGGACCGGGCCTGGCAGTTCGGTCTGGACTGTTCCCATGGGGCACAGGGTCAAGACTGATTTGCATATGGCTTGGTCCAAACTGGGGTGGCGTAGTGGGCAAAAGAACGATGGATTTAACCCAGATCTGTTAACTAGGGGAGAAAGTGTGCATTGTCAGCATTCCGTCCATCATTTTTTGTTGTAACACTAAGTAAACATACAGCCCAGCACAAAAAATCGTTCAACTCTAACCAGGCATTAACAACACAAGGATCCCTAAAGTTTTACCGCTTCAGGAAACTCATTTTGGATTCCAAGTCAATGTCCAGTCACAGTAGCTGCCATTTTGGAACAGTGATACTTAGGACCACTTGGAAATGTGACTGGTTCCCATCTCATGGATCAGGGAATAGCCAGAGGCCTCCTTACCTAATCACTACAACTTTCACTTACATTACAGTTTCTTCTGTCAACACGAAATAATTGACCTTATGCCTAGGCAATCTCAGTTCACAATAGGGCGGATGTTTTTGGTGTTGGAGATTTTTGGCAAGCTCACTTCCTTTCAGCTAAGTTCAGGGCTACTGAGAAACTGGGACAAAGAGTAGACAAAGAGTTGTCACCTGTGATACATCTAGCTCACTCTCTCCGACAAGTAGCCGTTGAGGAGCAGTGGTCTTCAAAGTTTTTAAACCTGCATCTCAACCTCCCCACTCTCCTCCCTCTCCCCCCGGGTAGAAATAAACATCAGGGCCCCCTAAGATTATTCACATTCATTTGAATAAATTGGCAATGTTGAAATATGTCTAGATGTATTTAAACATGTCAGTTAAGTACTTTTACCATTTCAAAATGGCAATCAAATCCATGATTACCAAACATAGTATTCTGTCCCGGCAGGCCTTACTAACGCGTCCAATTATCCACTGTGTGATTATTAAAAGAGGGAGTGGGGGTTTTGAAGAATATTTGGAGTCTGTTCCCTTTTGAAACATACTCCCACCTAGGATATAAATAACAAAACATGTTAATGATGGCCCATTACAGAGCACCTTACTGCCGCTCATTTTTTTCAGCTTGAAGAAAATAGCACTGTTGGGGGTGTGGTCTCGGTGCCAACCAAGATGACGGTGCCTTGCTCAGCTCTGGCAGACGTGGGGAGCCTTCGGCAATCTAGGCACAGCTCAGCACTCGCCTGATAGAGGAGACAATCATGCGGCTCCTCCTGAAGCTCTGGTGAGTCGCTGGAGCCATTTTACAGCTCAGTTGATCTTCATTTTTGTGCGCAACCAGCCTCAGGGGATTTTGCCACAGTATAAGAGGTCATGCCCTCATTTCGAAGGTGTCGAGCGCGTTTCCCAGGCCCGGACTGGCCGTGGAGGGCACCGGGCAATTCCCCGGTGGGCCGCATGGTTGGGGGCCGGTTTTGCTGCAAAAATGGCCCTGTAACAAAAACGACCGAAAACCGTCCCTGGCACAGAGCGCGGTCGCACCTCTCCCTCCTCCCCTCTCCTCCCAGAGGGGGGGGGGGGGGGGGGGGGGGAAGGCCGAGCACTTTACCAGGGCCGGTTCTGGTTCCCAGTCCGGCCCTGGCGTTTCCTCAGACAACGCCTCATTTGGAGCAGTTGCGCTTATAAAATAATCCCCTATTTCAATCCAGAGTTCTTTATTAATTATCAGTTTGAGCCCTGCTGATGTTGTAATTCTTCATTGATGTTTTTGCTTTAAGGAAAAAATTGTGAGAGCTTTGAAAGTTTCTTTTTGTGCTCCAGCGTGTTACCTCACCAAAGCGCTTCCCTTTACTTTGCTCAAATGGTTTCTGGACCCTGTTTATAACTGTCAATTCGCAGTGAAGGATCCTGCCAAATGCTTTCATGTTTCCTGCACAATTTTTTGAACTTTTTTAACGTGTTTTTTTAAGGCCTCTGGCTTGTTGACTTGTTTTTTATGAAAGAATTGTCTTTTTCACACAAACATAATTGATCATTTTTTTCAAAATCTTAGTTATTCATGATTACCTCAGTCTCAGTGCCCATATTTAATGTTTTCAAATCATTACTAGTACCTCAAGTGTATTTTTATTACATTTTTTGCCTCATATGCTTGTAGAGAGCTAGAAGTGTGTTGGAATTTCCCCTTGTTCTTTTGCCCTTTTATCGTAGTTGAAGATAGCAAGAAATCTTAAACTTACTGGTACCTCTAACAATCTTATTCTGTCAGACTCAGACTCTAATCACAACGATATGGAGGACACTACTTCTCAGAAATCTGAGTCTCATTTAGGTACCATTCCAAAAACTTCTTCATTAAGTAAAATGCCGATGGGGTAAAATAAAAGACCTAAAAAAGGAACCTCCATCTCCAGTAAAATCTACACCATCTTCTATGGATGTGATTCTTGGAGAAATACGTGTACTGAAAACTTTCATGGAAGAAACTACCAAAACATTGCAGCACTTATATCATAAGTGGTTATCTCTAGAGTTAAGAGTTTAACACCTTGGCTGCTAAGGGTTTTCCCCTCCCGTGCTGGATCCTCATCCAACCCATTGTTCATGACGAGCTCAGCTCGTCATAAGCACAGCTCCACTGTGCCTCATGACGAGCTGAGCTCGTCATGAGCATGGAAGGGGTTAAACGGTAGAGCAAAAACAAATAGTCTTCAACTTGCAGCTTTGCGTATTTCTCATCTGGAGTCAGAAATTTCTCTACTTAAAAAGCACACAGAGGATCTTGAAAACAAAAATCACAGGAATAAACTGTACATATATGGACTTTCCTGAAAATACTTAGGACTCTGATCCGACCACCTGCTTTCAATCTTTTCTCTCAAAGCTTCTTGATACATCTACAACCACTCCCCTCAACATGCAAAAGGTAAATAGGCTTGGTCCCAGAGTTTCTACAAACGCACGAGGAATTATTCTGTTCTTCTTGCGATATACAGACCTGTTACAAGTATTGTCTAAGCTGTCAAAGCTAAAAAAAAGTTATCTGGGCAGGTCACAGACTATTTTTTTCTCAGGATGTAGCTAAAGTTACTGCAGATCGCCAGAAACAATTCCTGGATATGCTTCATCAGTTGAGAGCCTTAAGTTCTAGATCTGGTCTAATTCATCCTTGCTTGTTTAAGGAGATATACAAGGAAAAGACAACCACTTATGAGGAGCCTGGTGCACTAAGCAATTTCTACAGCTGCACGCAGGAGAAGATATGGTCACTTTGAGAATTTCTTGAATACCTCCTTGTTTCTCTCACCATTTTATAATAAAAGGGCTGAATAAGACTTTGGCAGACACACCACCAGCCCGCAGCAGCGGTTGTTAGGAGAACACCACCAAGCCGACGGCATCCCATCCACCGCATTGCAACCTTACTGCGGTGCTGGCGGTCGGTTGGCACCGCATTCAAGGAAGCTGCATGCTTTGGATCTAGGAGAGAGCCCGAAGCCAATGCCAGTCATACGGCTGCACTTCCAGCAAGTCAGGTGCTCTGTTTCCATGCACCAGCGGTGCACTAAATTCCATGCACTAAGTTGTGCCTGGCAAACAGTGAGCTCACCGACATTGCTATAATAGGCGGGCAAAATATGGACCCCGGCCAAAATGCACATAGGCTAAATTGCCCTGGAGCCCTTTTTGTGGCCCTTTACCTGCCTTTCCACTGACCTTCTCGTGGAGGTGTCCCCACCATGAAAAGGATGGCGGAAAGGCAGGTCATAATACACATTGCAGTGTCCATGCTGGCACTGCCACCATTGACACCGTTGTCCCTACCGCCGCCTCTGCTGTAGCTCAAATTTTGGCTGGGGTGGCGGTCTTGTGGCAGTCCAACTGCACAGACAGGCGAAGATGGTATGTCTGTCCCAAGATCGTCGGAAACGCAATCAGCCCCAAAGTTATTAGTTTCTCTTATGTCTTACTGTTCTGATGATTTTTTTCTCTCATTATAACAAAGTTTAATTCCTTAATGTCTCTTTTCTTATGATACAGGTATATCTCTTGAGTGTGCCCCGCTTTCAGCGAGTACGACTAGGAGGCTACTCGCTTGCTGTAGTCGCAGCTAAGACGTGGAACGCCCTTCCCCTCTCCCTGAGATCAACTGAGAATTTTGTTTCCTTTAAGAAAGCACTAAAAACCCATCTTTTTAGAATAGCCTATTAGTGTTCCTTTTCCTTTAGCTGGCCACTTGCTTGTTTTTTCCTTTATCGCGCCAGGACACTCTGGTAGTAACGGAGCGCGTTATAAAACAGCAAATAATAAATATTAATATCTCTTCAAGCCTCGTCCCCATAAGGTCTTACTTTTATATCATGTCTTCATCCAAATCAAGGCTGCCCTGCTGTCCTATGTAGTTTGGATATTGTCGCGGTCGTCTTTCAGTATTGCCACCCTCCCTTTCATTCTGTGTTTTTGTAGGTATGTGTTTTAGTCATTATTTGTATGAATTGTACAGTCTTTTTGTTTTCTTTTTCACTATTTCCTTACTGATGTTTCTTTCTAGGGCTCCAATCTGTCCTCTATTCTTTCCTGTCTCCTGTCCTTCTAACCTTCTCTCCTTTTCCTTTCTCATTAAGCAAAACTCTTATTCTCCCCAAATATTTATAAATGTATTTGCTAATCTTCAATTCAATTCAATAATCTTAATTTCGACTGAAAAAACCATAAAAGATTACATTAAATACAATTAAAAAACATCACTTTGTAGGATTTCGAAGGGAATCATGCCAGACCAGTACGAAATTGTTGAGAATCAATGTACCAATTCAAGACCTTTCTTAGACATTAAAAAGAATAAATAAATATGTATAAAATCTTGTCATTAGACACATTAGTTAATAAAATGGCATTTGAGGAGTAAATAAATTCATACATTCATGGAACAATATATTTCTTTAAAATTTGAGCAGTTCTAAAGTATTAATCGATCAGGCAGGGATATAGATTCAAGTAAAGCACGCACTGGTTCCTATAAATATCTAGAGTTTCATTCTTATTCTCTTTCTTATTAAATCTACACCAAAGATATATCTGCTAAGGCTAAAAACTATTGCTTGTGTTGTGACTGTTCGCAACACTCTTGCTGCCTCGTAACAGGATCTGATGACCAAAAGCTTACAAATGGGTTTGATCCATTTCCTCCTGCAATGCATGTAACCTGGGCAGAAGAAAGGTAGGTGCAATTTGTTCACTTTTGCACCTATATGGCATATAGTACAACAACCATTGCTAACATCCCAAACGCTACAGGCCCATTTTACTGTGTTTGCATGTATCTGCAGGACACTGTAGCGAAATTTCAAATAGAGAGATTTTGCCAGCTGCGGTTGTATTTCATCTAAAAAGGATTCACATTTCCCATTTGGTTTTATTGAGAGAAACCTTATAGACAAAGTACCTAGTTTTGGGCAATAGGACATGGTGTCTTGCTTGAATGCCCAATATGTTAGTTTCAGCAATTTTTTTAACCCATGGACAATTCATGGGGATGGTCCCAAAACTGCTTAAGTCCTAATTTATAGAACCAATCACGAACATGGTTTAACCATGGCAGCCTTGTATCATTTTTAATTCTAAGAATTTCCTCTAGGCCTTCTCTATAATGAATAAGTTCATCTGTTGACCACAGGCGGACCCCAAACAATAATGGCCGTAGAGTTGCCTGCTGGTCAGTGCGACAGATATTTAAATCCATCACTTGTGGTATTAATGATGTACGCATAGGTAGACTTAATAACTTTCTAAAAAGTTTATTCTCGACCATCATAAAAGTATTCTTTATTACATGACCCCACAATTCCGCCCTGCATAGGCATGCCGACTGCACCCTATATTTATATAACAGAAGTGCAGGAGATACAGCTTTAGACAAGCTACTCTCATGCTTCCTTATTATTGCCACTGAGTTTTGGAGTAATATAGTCCTACTTTTTTTCAACTGTGGTCTCCAGTTAATTTTAGAATCCAATGTAATAACTAGATAATTAAAATTTAGCACATTTTCTATCTTCTCATTTTTGACAGTTAGGTTTTTAAAAAAAGATTTGTGCGGGTTAACTGCCATATATTTTGTTTTGGTAGAATGTATTTCTTTCCAGGCCCTTCTTTTCACAATCAACTTTGCAGACCCTTGGGGGTTTGTGATATTAAAATTGTATCATCGCAAATAAAAGGGCTGGTACTGGCATCCCCCCTAACTTTGGAGAATCATGTTCGCAGCCCAAGAGGTATTCAGGGATGTCATTGACATACAACAAAAATAAGGTAGGGGCTAGCACGCATCCATACCTTACCCCACTTTTTACTTGTATACGATCAGCAAGTTCTGCATTTGTACCCCATCTTACCCTTGCAAAGTTATCCTCGTGTAGTCTTATAATCTGTGAGAGGATTTCTCTTGGAACACCCTGGTCTTTTAAAGACTTCCACAAGAGATTTCTGGGGAGGAGGTCAAAGGCTGCCTTGAGGTTCACAAAGGCAATATACAAATGAGCGTTCTTAACTGTAATATACTTCCAAATTATGCAAAGAAATCAAAAAACCTGGTCTATTGGGCTAGTTTTGGCTCTAAAACCTGCCTGATACTTAGATAGAATACTGTACTTCCTAAACCAACCACTCAATTTATTTAAAATCTGACGTGCATATATCTTTAGTAAAACATCAATTAAACTAATCGTCAATAATGCGACGGGTCATGGCGGTTGCCCTTTTAAAAAATGGTTACGATCTCTGCTCCCTTCCACGTTTGTGGAATCGGTGCACCTGTTGCAACTGAATTACATAAAAGATTAATGTAGGGGGCCCAAACCTCCTTTTCATGTTTTCGTAAGTCACCTGGTATCTTATCCGGTCCAGGCGCCTTTCCAACTTTTACTGCATTGATTGCTACTATTGTTTCTTCCATGCTGAAACTTAATGGAGCACTATTTAAAGGGATTTCGTAATCTTCTGGAATGTAATCAATGTTATTAGTAGAAGATGAATAGAGTTGGGAAAAATGGGTTACCCAAGTATTTTCATCTAGGAAAAGATCCTTGTTACATTTCCCCGTTTTATTGCCCTTGGATATCAAACACCAAAAGGTCGCTTGGTCAATTGTTTTACCTGCCATAATTAACTCAGTCCAAATATTGTCTTCCCAATTTTTTCTGGCATGAGTTAATACCTTCTTATAGTGGGTCCTTTTTTCCCTTAGAGTTACTATATCTTTAACTTTTGTCACCTGGATCAAGACTTTTTTTGCATCACGGCATTCTTTGTTTTACCATGAATTCTCTTGTGTGGCTACCTCTGATGTCCCCTTTTTTGTTGTTTTTTAGGAACCTTACTTAACATTGGTCCTAATTCCTCTACCATTCTATCATGCATTTCCATGATTTGGATCTCAGGCATAGGTAGGTTGATGCTAAACATGCAGCAGAAGCGAACATATTATACAGTGCAGTGAATTGACAGCTGGCAAATCAAGCAACAAACATCGTACCAACAACTAGTAGTGCTACAAATTCATGGAACAAGAAAAAGAGAAAACATTAGAGCGGAAAAAAGGGGGAGATTTAGTCGGCATCAGAAGGCTTCTTGAGAGGTGATCTAGACTTGTCCCTTTGCTGCTTGTTGGTGAGAGAGGAGATGGAATTCAGAGCTGAGTCCCTGTCTTCTTGGGACCGAGGCAATCGGGTGAGATCTCTACCACAGTGCCTGGAATCATTAGAGACGTTCAAATGGGACGTTGGCATATTTGTAGATGAAGACTGGGATTGAGGGGGTTGATCATAGGAAGAAGACTTAGTTTCCATATCAGCTGATTTGATATCATCCAGAAACTGCTGAAGAAGGAGGGGGTCATAAAAGTCTTTAGAGTCTCCATTCCTGGTGATACGAAAACGTGCAGGCTCAAATAATCCATACTTGATGTCCAGTTTACGTAGCTGGGCCCGGATGAAAAGAAACGCCTTCCTCCGTTCATTTGTTTCTTTAGAGAAATCTGCAGCCATGTGGATAGTATGACCTTGAAATATAAAGGAGCCACGTGAGAGAGCCATTGATAAAATCTGTCTAGTCTGTTCATGGTGAAGAAAACAGGCAATAATTGGTCTGGGTCTTGCAGAGGCATCGGAACGTGGTGGACCCAATCTATGTGCACGTTGGATCTCCAGAGGAGGAGTAAAAGAGATGCCAGTCAAGAGGGGAAGGACGTTACAAAGGAAGGTCTTCACATCTTGCTTTTCAATATTTTCGGGAAAACCAACAAAACGGATATTGTCTCTGCGACTGCGATCTTCCAAGTCGATGATCTTACTGTGTAGAAAGAGGAGGTCTTGATCTGAACCCTGAACAGAATCCAGTCAGCTTTCCATGTCCAGTATTTTAGAGTCAATGACGTCAATCCTTGTGTGAAAAGTAATAAGTTCTGCCCTAATTGACATAGTCTCTGCAGCTAATGACGGTACACAGTCAAAATATCGAGTTGTAAATATCGACCTACCATAATATCGAGTCTGAAATATCGAAGGTGCATAATATCGAAGGCAAGAATATCGTAGGACAGAATATCGACCCAAGGTAAGTAATATCGAAATACTTAATATCGATGTAAGTAATATCGAAGTAAGTAATATCGATAGCATATATATCGATGTTACTAATTTCGATGACACTAATATCGATATTTGTATTATTGTATAGTTTTTTAATATGTATGTGTTATATGTTTAATTTAAGTATTTAAAATAATTACTATTATATGTGTATAAATTTATATAATAATAAATAATTTTATAAGTAAATTTTATGTTTTTGTACTGGAGCGGGTTGTGGGTTTATAGGGGAATAGGGTGGGAAGTAATTTAATTATGGTAAATTATTTAGTAATTAGTAAGATTAATTAATTAATTATAATTAATTGGTAATTATGTGAAAATAATAGGAAAATAATTTTAATTAATTTATTAATTGATTTATATATATGTTCTGTAGCGGGTTGTGGGTTTATAGGGGAATAGGGTGGGAAGTAATTTAATTATGGTAAGTTGATTAATAATTAGTAGGATTAATTAATTAATTGCTAATTAATATTGATTAATTGGGAAAATAATTAATTGATTAATTGATATATATTTTCTGTAGCGGGATGTGGGTTTATAGGGGAATGGGGTGGGGAGTAAGTTAATAATAATTAATTAATTAATATATGTTTTTATAAATTTATATTTAATTTATTGGGAAATAATTAATAATAATTAGTTAATTAATTATTATTATTTTGTACATATTTAACATTATTAATTAATTGGTAATTAAATAATATTAATTAGAGTAATTTAGTGATATATAATTTTTAATTACTGTTAATTAATTAATTGGGAAATAATAATATTAATTATTAAATTATAATAATTACAGCAAATTTGCTAATATATTTACTTTTTTTTATTGTTCATTAATAATTAATTGCTTATGAAATAATATTAATTAATTTTGGGTAAAGGAGTATTTTTAGTGTTTAGGGTCAGTTTTGAGTTTTTGGGTAAGGGGGTATTTTTTGGTTTCAGGTCAGTTTTCAGTTTATGGGTAAAGGGGTATTTTTAGGGTTCAGGGTCAGTTTTCAGTTTTTGGGTAAGGGGGTATTTTTTGGTTTCAGGGTCAGTTTTTAGTTTATGGGTAAAGGGGTATTTTTAGGGTTCAGAGTCAGTTTTCAGTTTTTGGGTAAGGGGGTATTTTTTGGTTTCAGGGTCAGTTTTTAGTTTATGGGTAAAGGGGTATTTTTAGGGTTCAGGGTCAGTTTTCAGTTTTTGGGTAAGGGGGTATTTTTTGGTTTCAGGGTCAGTTTTCAGTTTATGGGTAAAGGGGTATTTTTAGGGTTCAGGGTCAGTTTTCAGTTTTTGGGTAAGGGGGTATTTTTTGGTTTCAGGGTCAGTTTTCAGTTTATGGGTAAAGGGGTATTTTTAGGGTTCAGGGTCAGTTTTCAGTTTTTGGGTAAGGGGGTATTTTTTGGTTTCAGGGTCAGTTTTCAGTTTATGGGTAAAGGGGTATTTTTAGGGTTCAGGGTCAGTTTTCAGTTTTTGGGTAAGGGGGTATTTTTTGGTTTCAGGGTCAGTTTTCAGTTTATGGGTAAAGGGGTATTTTTAGGGTTCAGGGTCAGTTTTCAGTTTTTGGGTAAGGGGGTATTTTTTCGTTCAGGGTCAGTTTTCAGTTCTTGGGTAAAGGGGTATTTTTTGTGTTCAGGGTCAGTTTTCAGTTTTTGGGTAAAGGGGTATTTTTAGGGTTCAGGGTCAGTTTTCAGTTTTTGGGTAAAGGGGTATTTTTTGGGTTCAGGGTCAGTTTTCAGTTCTTGGGTAAAGGGGTATTTTTTGGGTTCAGGGTCAGTTTTCAGTTTTTGGGTAAAGGGGTATTTTTTGGGTTCTGGGTCAGTTTTCAGTTCTTGGGTAAAGGGGTATTTTTAGGGTTCTGGGTCAGTTTTCAGTTCTTGGGTAAAGGGGTATTTTTAGGGTTCAGGGTCAGTTTTCAGTTTTTGGGTAAGGGGGTATTTTTTGGGTTCAGGGTCAGTTTTCAGTTCTTGGGTAAAGGGGTATTTTTAGGGTTCAGGGTCAGTTTTCAGTTCTTGGGTAAAGGGGTATTTTTAGGGTTCAGGGTCAGTTTCAGTTCTTGGGTAAAGGGGTGTTTTTTGAGTTCAGGGTCAGTTTTCCCTACTGTTGTACTCTCTGGAGTAGGAATAGAAATTTGTAGCCTTACGCTATCCAACGTTTTATTTAATTAATTGTTAAAATATCAAATATTTATTTTATATTTTATATTTCTTACATTTTATTTATGTTACTCTTTTATGTTTGTAAATGTGTTAGTAAATTAGAATATATTTCATTCATTTATAAATTCGTTAAATAATTATTAATACTTATTGTTCAGTGTATATATATTACATATTTACTGTATATATTTAATTAATGTATTCTTAATATATGTATTATTTATTACTTTTAAATATTATTAGATACTTTTAAATATGTTTCTTTTATTTATTAGTCTTATAGACTTAATTTTACATTTCTATATTAAAAAAAAACAAAACAAGATTTTTAACATCGATATTTTTTACATCGATATTTTTTTTTCGATATTTTTGTACTTACCATGTTGTAGATAGGATGTCGATATTTTTGCCCTCGATATTGTTGACTCGATATTCTTGTAGGTCGATATTTTTGTAGTCGAAATTCTGTCATAGATCCCTAATGACGTCATGGTAACCTCCAGACCCTCCAGTCGACGGTTAACTCCAGAAAGTTCTTGTAAAATGCATTGCATAGTGTCAGACAATGACTTGTCGCCCTGAAGCGATGCAGCTTGCGAGGAAGAAGGCGACGGAGAGCCATTGCTTTTAGTCGCCGAAGTAGAGGGTTGTTTTACCACTTCAGTGAAAAGTGGATGCTCAGGACCACGACCACCATTTCTATTATGAGACATTTCAGTACACCGTTAAAGAGACGGTCTACAATAGCGAATATTGGGAGATGAGGCAATGATGAAACCAATAACGTGGAAAGAACCAAGAGGCAGTGAAACAAGTGCAGCAAGCAATGACCACTTCACTCAGCATGTAATTAAAGCTTGAAAGTAGAAAGCATTATAACATCAAGAGTTGTTTCACACAGAAGTAGTGAATCCTGTGCGCCAAAATTACCAATGGGAAAACAGCAGACCAGTAATGCCGTGGTAATGAATTAGTCTGAACACAGGAAGAGCAACTATTAAACTGAAGGTGGTAGATGGAAAAGCATGTAAAACAATAAAATGTATTGACAGAATCCAATAAAAGGGTTAAATAATATTGTCACAGTTTGTCAGGTAGAGGCAGCATAATGAAGTATAGAAAGCTCACTGAAGAAATTCCTAAAGCAAAGGTAAGCTGAGGCAAAGTAGAAATTCCTGTATAAAATACTTCATAAAGAGACTTCATAACGTCGAAGAAATCCTCTTAGTAATGAAGTAGAAGAGGGCGTTGTAGTTTAAGGAGGCACACAATGTTATTCACGGCATATGAATGGTTAAAGGAGCGCGGCCGCGGGCAGCAGAAAAGCCCGGCCCTGAAGTGGCAGGAGGCGCGGCTTACCCTGACAGGAATTGCGGTGTCACCAGCGTGCAAATGCCGATGCACGCAGCGGAGGAGGCAGTCACGTCGTCATCTCGCCAAAGAGCAGAGAAATGCAGCGCTGCCCCACAGAAAAGACCGCCGCTGTGTTCCACACAGTTTCCGCCAGCATATAAGCACCAAAAGCAGAAGTGCCTGGGAAGAGGAGAAAGCTCTGTAGGGGTCCGTCCCTCGGCGGAGCCCTTTCCTCAGGTGGCCATCTCCCTGTGAGGCCAGACCACGCCTCGCTCACAACATTTCAATGTTCTAATATGAGTTTAGGTGTTATGTATCGCACCAGATATATAATGATACCACTGGGAGCGTTATTTATCGGGTGAAATAAAAGACTACTATTATGAGTTTGTGGGGAATAACATACAGATTTTGGTGTTTAATGCACCAAAATCTGCATGGTACAGTAAATAATAAATTATTTTCCCACGTTAAATTTTGACATATTTGACTAGCCTGCCCTGGAGCCATGAATGCTTGCAGCCAGCTGGAATTGGCCACTGCTCACTGTGCCACTGATTCAAGCTAGCCTGGCTGAAGAACGGTAACATACCCTGAAACTGGTCCCAGGATGCTTGTTTCCGGTCCAGGGAGGACCAGGCCTGGCAGTTCGGTCTGAACTGCTCCCACGGGGCACAGGGTCAAGACTGATTTGCATATGGCTGGTTCCAAACTGGGGTGGCGTAGTGGGCAAAAGAACAATGTATTTAACCGAGATCTTTTGACTGGGGGAGAATGTTTGCATTGTCAGCATTACGTCCATCATTTGTTTGCTGTAACACTTTTTTCCCTAAGTGGAAAGGGTATGCCCAGACGTGGGTCCCTTGCTCACTGTGCCACTGGATTCAAGCTAGCCTGGCTGAAGAAGGTTGACATACTCTGAAACCGGTCCCAGGATGCTTATTTTCGGTCCAGGGAGGACCGGGCCTGGCAGTTCGGTCTGGACTGTTCCCATGGGGCACAGGGTCAAGACTGATTTGCATATGGCTTGGTCCAAACTGGGGTGGCGTAGTGGGCAAAAGAACGATGGATTTAACCCAGATCTGTTAACTAGGGGAGAAAGTGTGCATTGTCAGCATTCCGTCCATCATTTTTTGTTGTAACACTAAGTAAACATACAGCCCAGCACAAAAAATCGTTCAACTCTAACCAGGCATTAACAACACAAGGATCCCTAAAGTTTTACCGCTTCAGGAAACTCATTTTGGATTCCAAGTCAATGTCCAGTCACAGTAGCTGCCATTTTGGAACAGTGATACTTAGGACCACTTGGAAATGTGACTGGTTCCCATCTCATGGATCAGGGAATAGCCAGAGGCCTCCTTACCTAATCACTACAACTTTCACTTACATTACAGTTTCTTCTGTCAACACGAAATAATTGACCTTATGCCTAGGCAATCTCAGTTCACAATAGGGCGGATGTTTTTGGTGTTGGAGATTTTTGGCAAGCTCACTTCCTTTCAGCTAAGTTCAGGGCTACTGAGAAACTGGGACAAAGAGTAGACAAAGAGTTGTCACCTGTGATACATCTAGCTCACTCTCTCCGACAAGTAGCCGTTGAGGAGCAGTGGTCTTCAAAGTTTTTAAACCTGCATCTCAACCTCCCCACTCTCCTCCCCCTCCCCCCGGGTAGAAATAAACATCAGGGCCCCCTAAGATTATTCACATTCATTTGAATAAATTGGCAATGTTGAAATATGTCTAGATGTATTTAAACATGTCAGTTAAGTACTTTTACCATTTCAAAATGGCAATCAAATCCATGATTACCAAACATAGTATTCTGTCCCGGCAGGCCTTACTAACGCGTCCAATTATCCACTGTGTGATTATTAAAAGAGGGAGTGGGGGTTTTGAAGAATATTTGGAGTCTGTTCCCTTTTGAAACATACTCCCACCTAGGATATAAATAACAAAACATGTTAATGATGGCCCATTACAGAGCACCTTACTGCCGCTCATTTTTTTCAGCTTGAAGAAAATAGCACTGTTGGGGGTGTGGTCTCGGTGCCAACCAAGATGACGGTGCCTTGCTCAGCTCTGGCAGACGTGGGGAGCCTTCGGCAATCTAGGCACAGCTCAGCACTCGCCTGATAGAGGAGACAATCATGCGGCTCCTCCTGAAGCTCTGGTGAGTCGCTGGAGCCATTTTACAGCTCAGTTGATCTTCATTTTTGTGCGCAACCAGCCTCAGGGGATTTTGCCACAGTATAAGAGGTCATGCCCTCATTTCGAAGGTGTCGAGCGCGTTTCCCAGGCCCGGACTGGCCGTGGAGGGCACCGGGCAATTCCCCGGTGGGCCGCATGGTTGGGGGCCGGTTTTGCTGCAAAAACGGCCCTGTAACAAAAACGGCCGAAAACCGTCCCTGGCACAGAGCGCGGTCGCACCTCTCCCTCCTCCCCTCTCCTCCCAGAGGGGGGGGGGTGGGGGGGGGGGGGGGAAGGCCGAGCACTTTACCAGGGCCGGTTCTGGTTCCCAGTCCGGCCCTGGCGTTTCCTCAGACAACGCCTCATTTGGAGCAGTTGCGCTTATAAAATAATCCCCTATTTCAATCCAGAGTTCTTTATTAATTATCAGTTTGAGCCCTGCTGATGTTGTAATTCTTCATTGATGTTTTTGCTTTAAGGAAAAAAATTGTGAGAGCTTTGAAAGTTTCTTTTTGTGCTCCAGCGTGTTACCTCACCAAAGCGCTTCCCTTTACTTTGCTCAAATGGTTTCTGGACCCTGTTTATAACTGTCAATTCGCAGTGAAGGATCCTGCCAAATGCTTTCATGTTTCCTGCACAATTTTTTGAACTTTTTTAACGTGTTTTTTTAAGGCCTCTGGCTTGGTGACTTGTTTTTTATGAAAGAATTGTCTTTTTCACACAAACATAATTGATCATTTTTTTCAAAATCTTAGTTATTCATGATTACCTCAGTCTCAGTGCCCATATTTAATGTTTTCAAATCATTACTAGTACCTCAAGTGTATTTTTATTACATTTTTTGCCTCATATGCTTGTAGAGAGCTAGAAGTGTGTTGGAATTTCCCCTTGTTCTTTTGCCCTTTTATCGTAGTTGAAGATAGCAAGAAATCTTAAACTTACTGGTACCTCTAACAATCTTATTCTGTCAGACTCAGACTCTAATCACAACGATATGGAGGACACTACTTCTCAGAAATCTGAGTCTCATTTAGGTACCATTCCAAAAACTTCTTCATTAAGTAAAATGCCGATGGGGTAAAATAAAAGACCTAAAAAAGGAACCTCCATCTCCAGTAAAATCTACACCATCTTCTATGGATGTGATTCTTGGAGAAATACGTGTACTGAAAACTTTCATGGAAGAAACTACCAAAACATTGCAGCACTTATATCATAAGTGGTTATCTCTAGAGTTAAGAGTTTAACACCTTGGCTGCTAAGGGTTTTCCCCTCCCGTGCTGGATCCTCATCCAACCCATTGTTCATGACGAGCTCAGCTCGTCATAAGCACAGCTCCACTGTGCCTCATGACGAGCTGAGCTCGTCATGAGCATGGAAGGGGTTAAACGGTAGAGCAAAAACAAATAGTCTTCAACTTGCAGCTTTGCGTATTTCTCATCTGGAGTCAGAAATTTCTCTACTTAAAAAGCACACAGAGGATCTTGAAAACAAAAATCACAGGAATAAACTGTACATATATGGACTTTCCTGAAAATACTTAGGACTCTGATCCGACCACCTGCTTTCAATCTTTTCTCTCAAAGCTTCTTGATACATCTACAACCACTCCCCTCAACATGCAAAAGGTAAATAGGCTTGGTCCCAGAGTTTCTACAAACGCACGAGGAATTATTCTGTTCTTCTTGCGATATACAGACCTGTTACAAGTATTGTCTAAGCTGTCAAAGCTAAAAAAAAATTATCTGGGCAGGTCACAGACTATTTTTTTCTCAGGATGTAGCTAAAGTTACTGCAGATCGCCAGAAACAATTCCTGGATATGCTTCATCAGTTGAGAGCCTTAAGTTCTAGATCTGGTCTAATTCATCCTTGCTTGTTTAAGGAGATATACAAGGAAAAGACAACCACTTATGAGGAGCCTGGTGCACTAAGCAATTTCTACAGCTGCACGCAGGAGAAGATATGGTCACTTTGAGAATTTCTTGAATACCTCCTTGTTTCTCTCACCATTTTATAATAAAAGGGCTGAATAAGACTTTGGCAGACACACCACCAGCCCGCAGCAGCGGTTGTTAGGAGAACACCACCAAGCCGACGGCATCCCATCCACCGCATTGCAACCTTACTGCGGTGCTGGCGGTCGGTTGGCACCGCATTCAAGGAAGCTGCATGCTTTGGATCTAGGAGAGAGCCCGAAGCCAATGCCAGTCATACGGCTGCACTTCCAGCAAGTCAGGTGCTCTGTTTCCATGCACCAGCGGTGCACTAAATTCCATGCACTAAGTTGTGCCTGGCAAACAGTGAGCTCACCGACATTGCTATAATAGGCGGGCAAAATATGGACCCCGGCCAAAATGCACATAGGCTAAATTGCCCTGGAGCCCTTTTTGTGGCCCTTTACCTGCCTTTCCACTGACCTTCTCGTGGAGGTGTCCCCACCATGAAAAGGATGGCGGAAAGGCAGGTCATAATACACATTGCAGTGTCCATGCTGGCACTGCCACCATTGACACCGTTGTCCCTACCGCCGCCTCTGCTGTACCTCAAATTTTGGCTGGGGTGGCGGTCTTGTGGCAGTCCAACTGCACAGACAGGCGAAGATGGTATGTCTGTCCCAAGATCGTCGGAAACGCAATCAGCCCCAAAGTTATTAGTTTCTCTTATGTCTTACTGTTCTGATGATTTTTTTCTCTCATTATAACAAAGTTTAATTCCTTAATGTCTCTTTTCTTATGATACAGGTATATCTCTTGAGTGTGCCCCGCTTTCAGCGAGTACGACTAGGAGGCTACTCGCTTGCTGTAGTCGCAGCTAAGACGTGGAACGCCCTTCCCCTCTCCCTGAGATCAACTGAGAATTTTGTTTCCTTTAAGAAAGCACTAAAAACCCATCTTTTTAGAATAGCCTATTAGTGTTCCTTTTCCTTTAGCTGGCCACTTGCTTGTTTTTTCCTTTATCGCGCCAGGACACTCTGGTAGTAACGGAGCGCGTTATAAAACAGCAAATAATAAATAATAATATCTCTTCAAGCCTCGTCCCCATAAGGTCTTACTTTTATGTCATGTCTTCATCCAAATCAAGGCTGCCCTGCTGTCCTATGTAGTTTGGATATTGTCGCGGTCGTCTTTCAGTATTGCCACCCTCCCTTTCATTCTGTGTTTTTGTAGGTATGTGTTTTAGTCATTATTTGTATGAATTGTACAGTCTTTTTGTTTTCTTTTTCACTATTTCCTTACTGATGTTTCTTTCTAGGGCTCCAATCTGTCCTCTATTCTTTCCTGTCTCCTGTCCTTCTAACCTTCTCTCCTTTTCCTTTCTCATTAAGCAAAACTCTTATTCTCCCCAAATATTTATAAATGTATTTGCTAATCTTCAATTCAATTCAATAATCTTAATTTCGACTGAAAAAACCATAAAAGATTACATTAAATACAATTAAAAAACATCACTTTGTAGGATTTCGAAGGGAATCATGCCAGACCAGTACGAAATTGTTGAGAATCAATGTACCAATTCAAGACCTTTCTTAGACATTAAAAAGAATAAATAAATATGTATAAAATCTTGTCATTAGACACATTAGTTAATAAAATGGCATTTGAGGAGTAAATAAATTCATACATTCATGGAACAATATATTTCTTTAAAATTTGAGCAGTTCTAAAGTATTAATCGATCAGGCAGGGATATAGATTCAAGTAAAGCACGCACTGGTTCCTATAAATATCTAGAGTTTCATTCTTATTCTCTTTCTTATTAAATCTACACCAAAGATATATCTGCTAAGGCTAAAAACTATTGCTTGTGTTGTGACTGTTCGCAACACTCTTGCTGCCTCGTAACAGGATCTGATGACCAAAAGCTTACAAATGGGTTTGATCCATTTCCTCCTGCAATGCATGTAACCTGGGCAGAAGAAAGGTAGGTGCAATTTGTTCACTTTTGCACCTATATGGCATATAGTACAACAACCATCGCTAACATCCCAAACGCTACAGGCCCATTTTACTGTGTTTGCATGTATCTGCAGGACACTGTAGCGAAATTTCAAATAGAGAGATTTTGCCAGCTGCGGTTGTATTTCATCTAAAAAGGATTCACATTTCCCATTTGGTTTTATTGAGAGAAACCTTATAGACAAAGTACCTAGTTTTGGGCAATAGGACATGGTGTCTTGCTTGAATGCCCAATATGTTAGTTTCAGCAATTTTTTTAACCCATGGACAATTCATGGGGATGGTCCCAAAACTGCTTAAGTCCTAATTTATAGAACCAATCACGAACATGGTTTAACCATGGCAGCCTTGTATCATTTTTAATTCTAAGAATTTCCTCTAGGCCTTCTCTATAATGAATAAGTTCATCTGTTGACCACAGGCGGACCCCAAACAATAATGGCCGTAGAGTTGCCTGCTGGTCAGTGCGACAGATATTTAAATCCATCACTTGTGGTATTAATGATGTACGCATAGGTAGACTTAATAACTTTCTAAAAAGTTTATTCTCGACCATCATAAAAGTATTCTTTATTACATGACCCCACAATTCCGCCCTGCATAGGCATGCCGACTGCACCCTATATTTATATAACAGAAGTGCAGGAGATACAGCTTTAGACAAGCTACTCTCATGCTTCCTTATTATTGCCACTGAGTTTTGGAGTAATATAGTCCTACTTTTTTTCAACTGTGGTCTCCAGTTAATTTTAGAATCCAATGTAATAACTAGATAATTAAAATTTAGCACATTTTCTATCTTCTCATTTTTGACAGTTAGGTTTTTAAAAAAAGATTTGTGCGGGTTAACTGCCATATATTTTGTTTTGGTAGAATGTATTTCTTTCCAGGCCCTTCTTTTCACAATCAACTTTGCAGACCCTTGGGGGTTTGTGATATTAAAATTGTATCATCGCAAATAAA
The DNA here is from genome assembly GCF_964263255.1 of Lissotriton vulgaris. Taxonomy (NCBI): domain Eukaryota; kingdom Metazoa; phylum Chordata; class Amphibia; order Caudata; family Salamandridae; genus Lissotriton; species Lissotriton vulgaris. Next base: position 596,529,856 of record NC_141687.1, read on the forward strand.
AGGGCTGGTACTGGCATCCCCCCTAACTTTGGAGAATCATGTTCGCAGCCCAAGAGGTATTCAGGGATGTCATTGACATACAACAAAAATAAGGTAGGGGCTAGCACGCATCCATACCGTACCCCACTTTTTACTTGTATATGATCAGCAAGTTCTGCATTTGTACCCCATCTTACCCTTGCAAAGTTATCCTCGTGTAGTCTTATAATCTGTGAGAGGATTTCTCTTGGAACACCCTGGTCTTTTAAAGACTTCCACAAGAGATTTCTGGGGAGGAGGTCAAAGGCTGCCTTGAGGTTCACAAAGGCAATATACAAATGAGCTTTCTTAACTGTAATATACTTCCAAATTATGCAAAGAAATCAAAAAACCTGGTCTATTGGGCTAGTTTTGGCTCTAAAACCTGCCTGATACTTAGATAGAATACTGTACTTCCTAAACCAACCACTCAATTTATTTAAAATCTGACGTGCATATATCTTTAGTAAAACATCAATTAAACTAATCGTCAATAATGCGACGGGTCATGGCGGTTGCCCTTTTAAAAAATGGTTACGATCTCTGCTCCCTTCCACGTTTGTGGAATCGGTGCACCTGTTGCAACTGAATTACATAAAAGATTAATGTAGGGGGGCCAAACCTCCTTTTCATGTTTTCGTAAGTCACCTGGTATCTTATCCGGTCCAGGCGCCTTTCCAACTTTTACTGCATTGATTGCTACTATTGTTTCTTCCATGCTGAAACTTAATGGAGCACTATTTAAAGGGATTTCGTAATCTTCTGGAATGTAATCAATGTTATTAGTAGAAGATGAATAGAGTTGGGAAAAATGGGTTACCCAAGTATTTTCATCTAGGAAAAGATCCTTGTTACATTTCCCCGTTTTATTGCCCTTGGATATCAAACACCAAAAGGTCGCTTGGTCAATTGTTTTACCTGCCATAATTAACTCAGTCCAAATATTGTCTTCCCAATTTTTTCTGGCATGAGTTAATACCTTCTTATAGTGGGTCCTTTTTTCCCTTAGAGTTACTATATCTTTAACTTTTGTCACCTGGATCAAGACTTTTTTTGCATCACGGCATTCTTTGTTTTACCATGAATTCTCTTGTGTGGCTACCTCTGATGTCCCCTTTTTTGTTGTTTTTTAGGAACCTTACTTAACATTGGTCCTAATTCCTCTACCATTCTATCATGCATTTCCATGATTTGGATCTCAGGCATAGGTAGGTTGATATACGAGGAAACAATTTTTACGTACATATCATAAATCTTAATAGTCACTTCATTTCCCATAGTCGAGGGCTCTACGGTTATTTGTTAGTAATGGCTCAATTGGGCTACAACTAGAATCACTTTTCCTTAGGGAACTTAGCTGAAAGAGGGAGGCTGCAAGTGTCAGACATAGGGGGTAGTAATCACTCTCTGTTCTATCCTCAATTACTAAGTCACACACCATGGGCCACAAAGAAGTAGATACCAATATATAATCTATACAACTTTTATAACTACCCCTGGCAAATGTTGGTAAAGTTGAGCTATCAGAAGGTAATCGTCCATTACAGGCACGTAGACCATGGCTTGAAACCAGCCTTAACAGCTGTGCATCAGCACATGTGCACAGTACTACTGGTCTACGATCCAGCAATGGAATATTGTTGGCTGTATCCTCCTCTGAAAAAACATTTTCAAATCCGACCACAAGCTTGAATTTGCGATAAAATAACCCCTCCCACAATTATCAATGCATTTTGGTTGACTGTCGTTAAAATTTGGTCTAGGTGTCCAATGACTTCCGATTCCCTACTAGATGCGCTCGGTCTACTATATAAGTTAAAGATGTAGACTTCCCTTTTGTCAGGCGCTAACATTTTTATTCCCAGAATGTCTTGACAATGGAAATCAATTTGCTTATTATCAACACCAAGAGTAATTCTTACCCAAACGGCAAGACCTCCCGAGAGTCTTCCTCTCGTTGAGGGAATAGTAGCAATACTAAAAGTTTTAAAGCCTACCTTATAAGGGGTTTCCAAGGCCCAAGTTTCTTGGAATAATACTATTTCATTTCCCCAATATATTCCTGCCACACTACATCCCTTTGGTTTCTCTTAACCCCTGCAATATTCCATGAAATCCATTTTATCTCTGTTTTGCATTCTTCCTTATTTTGTTTGTAATCTGTTCCTTCGACTTAATTTTCTGATCTTGGGACCTTCTCACACTCATTAACAAAATAACAGGTAGAGTTATCATTTGATATCCCCTCGCTACATGAGTTAATGAACGTATCTCAACCTCCACTCTATTCATTTCTACCAGACATTGTAATCGTTTTTCAGAATGCCTACTCGCTATATCAGTCTGGCTATTATTTAGGTTACATATCCTTTCCCTTTGGGAGGTATTTATACTTAATTCTCTTTTCTCCCTTATTAATTTACTAGAGGGAATTCCTACAGCTGTCTTGTCAGTAGTTATAGATTCCAAAGCACTAGGGGCAATAACCAGTATCCTCCCCTGTTGAACTTCGTGTAATTGTCAGTCTTGAAGATCCAGGTCTGACAATGCATGGAACCTATTAGATGTCATGACTGGTGGAAATCTATTTATATTGGTCCCATCTTGTGGTTTATAAAAGTATCCTTAAGGGAGTGCACTAATCCCAGTGTTAGGGGCATGAGTCGTGTCACAGTGGTGTAAGAGGTGGTGAACCATCTTTGGTCTACGAAAGTTAACCACAATACAATCACCCCTAATATTCTTGATGGATTTCCCTATCCACCCTACTCTGCGGACCATTAAAATCTTATCAATATTCGAAGGCTAAAAGTTCCTATGTTTGACAGCCAGTCCACAGTTTTATTCCTTAGATCATTCCAATTTTCTTTTTGGCCAACCCTTAGTGAGGGGACCCCAGCCAAAATTAGAACATAAGGGCACGAAGCCGGAGGAAAACATAGTAACTTCATGTTAAGAAATAGGAAACATAGAGTTATTAATTACCCCGTCTCTTGGACTCCCAACAGAGGCATTCACACCGTCTCCCCTGAACAAGGATGTCATATTTGCTAATCTTGCTATCTCTATACTTCACCGAGGGAAAGCTCCTGAAGCTGATAATTTCACTATTGAATTTCATAGTCATTTCACAAAGCTTCTCCTTACCAACCCTTTACTTTTTTATTTAGCTCATTGGACACTAAAGGTGCCTCTCAAATTCCCTCCCGGACACCATGGTTTGCTTAATTCCAAAACATAATAAAGCTCTTTCACAATGTAAGAACTACTGTCCCATTTCTTTAGTTAATATAGATTTACAACATTTTCTCTAAAATGTTGGCATTTTGCATTGACCCTATTTTGCCTGATCTCATAGGCCCTGAGCAATCTCGTTTCATTAAGGATTGATTAGCCTCTGCCAATGCTCAAGTCTTCCTCAACATCCTAAGCGAGGCCTCTGCACTAGACCATCCTATTGCTGCCATTACTTTGGACACAGAAAAAGCCTATAATTGGACGGATGGAATTTTATTTTTCAGGCATTAAAATGGATTGGTTTCCCACCCAAATTGATTGCTTTAATTTCCTTGTAGTGCAAAGGCTCTAAAACTACAATTGTGTTACCGGGATGCTCTCAGACTACTTTCCTTTGTTCAGAGTGGTACACCAAGGTTGTCAACTATCACCTCTTTTGTTTGTTATTGCACTTGAACTCTTTTTAACCAAAATGCAACAAGATGCACCCATTTCAGACTTACAAATTGAGTCTCAACAAACTAAGATTTTAGTTTATGCTGATCACATCCTTCTATATTGTTCTTACCCACAGTTTCCCTTTCTTCAGCAAGTCACCACTTTTTTCCACCTGTCAGGATATCCGCTTAACACTGATAAATGAGAAGTATTACCTTTAAATGTCCTGTGTAATAAGCAACTTTTTGCTCACACACTATTTACTTGGCAACCATCCAAAATAAAATATCTGAGGTTGTGGTTCTCGCAGATTAATAAATAAACGTTAAAAATTAATTTTGATTACGTTACCAAGACACTAAATGATAACATTGTCCGATGGCATCCACTTTTTCTTTCTTGGTGGGGCAGAATTGACTCTCTTAAAATGATGCTCACTCCTGTGCTATTATATGTTATTGCTATGATTACAGTTCACATTCATGCTTACTATTTTAAGAAAATAGACTCGCTTTGATCAAAATTTCTTTGGGAAAGGAAATCTACTCATATATCTTTATCCAAAATCTAACTGAGGCTTTAAGTTCCAAAAGTTTTTCAAAGTATCATTACGCCTTTTTTCTCAAACAAGCTGCCCTGTGGCTCTCTTCAGAACTCCCCTTACACCCTCTGTTGTGGCTACAGTTAGGGAAATCTCTTATCAATCCTCATCTACCTTCAACATACACCTCGTTTGTTACTTTTCAACAACTAACTTCGCATACTAGATTACTATGAGTTCGGAATCGTTCTATATACTGGAAAACTTGGTGAATCAAGGGTTTGTGTTGGTGATCCCAACTCTTTACTGATGATCAACTTTTATCTTTTTCTGATCTCCAAATTAAATTCTCCCTGCCATCTACAACCAGCTCACAATATATACTTTTGCGTACCTCCCTCAATCTGTACGTTACCACATTACCATCTACATTCTCCCCTCCCTCCATAGCCGCTACACTTTTCCGATTATTAAGCACTAACCCATCAGCATCTGCTATTTATGTATAATTACATGTGAATTTAGATAGAACCAAGTCAAAGACTGAGTTAGATTGGGAGAAGGATTTAACCCCTTCTGTGCTGATGACGAGCCTAGGCTTGTCATGCAGCACGGTGCTCGTGTGCTGGTGACGAGCCTAGGCTCGTCATGAGCCGTGGAACGCTCACACGCGGGGCTAATTTCCCCGCTGTGCTGAGCGTTCCATTGCGCGGGCGTGGTCATGACGAGCCTAGGCTCGTCACCAGCACACGAGCACCGTGCTGCATGACGAGCCTGGGCTCGTCATGAGCACAGCGGCGCCGTGCGCGGCCCCCCTGCCCCCTGCGCTGTGGGGAAATTAGCCCCGCAGCGAAGGGGTTAATGGAGTGTTGACCTACTGCCTTATGGGATAAGATGTGGCTTAAGCTTCATAAAACTATGTGGTCTGCGAATACTACACAAACCCTTTACTTTGTATATCACCATTTGTTATTTACCCCATGACCCAAAAATCCTTTCCTCCAACTACAGTGTCGTCTTGTTGGTCATGTTCATGCTCAACTGCTGATATATAACATATGTTATTAGAATGTCCTTCTATTCTCCAGTTTTGGAAACTGGTTTGGCTTCAAATAAACAAGATAAGTTGCTCTTTCCTTCTCCTTAGCAAATGTTTTCCTAGGTAGTTTGGCTCCTCAGTGGCCCCACATAACTCCAAGTTTTAAGATATAGATGTATTGATGGCTGTTGCTTTTCACCTAATTACATCCAATTGGAAACAAGCTCATGTTGTTACTTTCAGGTCCTAGTGGAATGGCATTTGCTTCCACAATAGACTAGACACAACTATGTCTCTCCTAAATCTTTAGCCACAAAAAAGGATTCTACTAACTACGTACTTATCCCATTCCACCTCACTTGTTAATAACATTTTTTCTGGAATCTTATGAAGTAAGGAAGCCACCTTAAAATTCACCCAACTGTCTCTTTATATTAATAGAGTATTTATACAAGGTCATAAACATGTATATGTAATGTTTACTTTTTTCTGCTCTTCATAATGTCAATAGTTTTTTTCTTATTATTATTGTTTCTAACTTTTACACTACAGTTACATATTAGGTTCCTTTGCCCTGCTCCCCCTTATTCCTTATGTATTTACACAGTTTATTACACTGTAGAATATGTATTTATTTATATTCATTTTAACAATTTTACCTCCATGTATTGCACACTTTGTTTCTTAGAGTTTTATAAAGAGCGAACTAGACTTGAGACATTGGGTATCAGAGCACTTTACATGAGCACCAGTTTCAGTACAGAAGGACACATTCATTTTTGACAGGCACGGAGAGGTTAAGTGATTTGTCAAGAATCACAGGATGTTGAGCGGCAGTGCCAAGACTCGAACCTGGCTCCCCAGCTTCAAGGTCGACCACTCTAGCCGTAAGGCTACATCCTCTCCTGCTACTCCTGTTCTATTTTTGTTATCACAACTTATGTTAATTATTGAATTGCTGATTTTTCGCTGTTCTAAATAAAAGTAAATTTAAAAAAACACAGTTATCAGCATAATGCTTCTTTTGGCCAGAACCTGGCTCCCCTCTGGGATCACTTAAGGCCCCACTATGGGGGCGAGCCCTCTAGTTTGAAGACTCCGGGTGTAGAGAAACATTTCCAGTCTCTAAAATGAGTTGGTTGGAGACTCAGCTGAAGCTGCTCACTTGCTCCAGGTCAGGGAGCCAGCTTCCAACACAAGCCACCATCATCAGAAGCCAAACCTCAGTGGAAATATGCCTTGGGGTACTGTGGGCTACAGACATCAATATCTTGAATTGGCTTGAAGCACGTAAAGAAAGTCCTACCGTCAGGACCTATCTTTTTTTATGGTGTCTTTTTAAGAACCGACTAAAGATTACAAATTGAAATTGACTCAATTCAAGAGGCACCTTCATTTTAGAAGGGTGAAGTACACACTCTGCTCACAGTGACCCACAGTTAGGCAGAACTTGTTGAATGACAAGACCAAAATAAAACAGGAGCGGGAAGGCACCTCCATATCTGGTCTGTAACAGGTCTTCAGATGGAGAGGGGGCATCAGTTCCTTCATCTCTTTCTCCACTAAATACAATGGACCATTAGAAATTCTGCTGTGTGTACAGTACAGAGTCAGAAATTATGTGAAAGTATAAGCATTTTCTAACATTCATTTCTACTTGCCAAACTGAGAAAGTATTGTTGTATGTCAGAATATTGTACAGAGAAATATTGCAAGGCACAAATATTGTGCCCTAAATATTTTTAAAACTAATGGGCTTATAATTTCTACTAATAAATGCAATGGGGACACATTTTTATAGCTGACATTGAGAACACAATATTTATGTCAGACCACAATCAATATTAATCTGATATCACATCATCGTGGGTCCACTTTTTCCTAGCAACGTGATTAAAGGATTAACAAAGCACTGCAGTACACAAGTCCCTGACTTCAGTGAATTCAAACATATCGGATCTTTTAGCAAAGCCAATTTATGCAACATAGATGCCTGTATGATCGCAGTGTGTCAAAACATCCCAAGGTGGTCCTTTTATGTTTCCATATTTTGATAACATGCTAACAACTGTATTTCAGTGGAAGCCATCACCGTGCAAAGTTCAATACACTTGAAGTTGGTAAAAAAAAGAAATTCTATCTCTATTTGTGGTCTGTGTTTGGGAAATACAGTCTAAACCCTCCTGTTAGGAGAGCTGTGGAATTTACTTGGAACAGTTGTAAGAGGTAGGAGCTCTGTGAGAGAGTGGCTTTCTATAGGGAAACATCATTTACCACCCAGTCTGAACCATGCAGTGCATTTACAATGCACACTCTACAAAAACTCTGATGTTACCACACGTTTCTTTAGCTGGCACGTCGTTACAAAGACATGCTTCAAGGAAAGCGGTATTGGACTGTTGCTGGATTTAAAGCCCAACACCTTCCCTACTGATACACAGACAGAAGTTGGAATAGTAAATTATGCTATTCCAAAGTCCAGCGCTTCCCTAAGGCAAATTGTTGTAATTACTTGCATGCTGATCGAATTGTCAGATACCATCAAGATACTACAAGATCAGAGGAAAAATGCTATTCTCATTCTTCTCGATCTCACGGCGGCATTCGACACCATCTCCCACTCCATCCTGATCAGCAGACTGATGGACATAGGGATTTCAGAAACCGCCCTATCCTGGATAACATCATTTCTCACCCTGAACAAGCTTCAAAGTGTTCTTCATACAGCCGCCCGATTGGTTCTAAAACTCCCCCGAAAATCTTCCATTTCTGCAGCTCTAAAATCTCTCCACTGGCTACCCCCCCAGAAAAGAATACTCTTCAAGATACTGATTGTTGCCTTTCGAGCTTTTAACAAATCAGGTCCTATATATCTAACCAGACGCTTTCCCCACTACAAACCCAATCGATCCCTCCGTTCCTCTCAGGATAACCTCATCCGCACCACCAGGTACAACTTGAAGACCAAAGGTGGAAAAACCTTAAGCTGCCTTGCCATAAAAGCCTGGAACAACATGCCCAAACATCTCAGGCAACAAACTCACGAAAAGCCTTTCAGAAAACTCCTAAAAACCTGGATTTTTAATCTTTCGGACGACTACACTAAAGCTGCTATCTAATGTTCATACCGCCACCACGACTGTCCTATCAGGTTTTTCAGTGCCAAGATGCTCCCTCCGGAGCGAACGCTGCGCTTTAAAAATACCCCCACAAATACAAATACAAATACAAAGGAACGTGTGGTAACAACGCAGCCGTTGAGGCGCACATGGTTCAGGCATGCGTGGTTCTGTCATACAACCCTTTCGACATGTTGGCTTTCAGCCAAGAGAACTTTATTTTAATGGAAGGATGATATGCCAGCTCTGTTGGAACACGGCCCCTGGGACTCCGGACACTGCTTTAGTGTATAGTCACTTTCTGTCTTCAGGCTGTACCACCTCAGGGCCTGTCTCTGCATCCAACAGCCCCAGGTCTGATTCTGCAGCACCTTTGTCATTTTCAGGAGGGTTCTCTTCTGATAACACTTCCATCACCATTGAAGGCCAGTATTTCCTCCTCTCTAACGGATATAAAGCTTTGGATTCAGAGTCTGGAGTCAGATTTTCCCATTCTGTGCCTATGGGGAAATCTGAGAGTACATATGGGCCTTTCATGCTAATATGCAGAAGTGTGTGCGGTTGATGGTCGGTTGAGTCACAGGCCGGTAGGGTGTGATTGGAGTCACTCTGAGCCACCAGCATACAAGCGCACATGCATCCTTTTAGGCACAGCAGAGACTTGACATCTGCCAGAAATCTGCCTGACATACGAGTGAATCTGCGCCAGCCCTCCTAGCCTACTATGGGTACTGCTAGAGCACCTACTGTACTCTAAATTGTAAAGATGCATTATATTCATGGTTTTTACGCACTCACATATCTTTTTTTCATTTGTAGTGTTTTATGCTTATTAAGATGCAATTATTCACGCTATATAAGTATTGAAATGTAGTGTACACATTCAAGTAGGATTTTACATGTATTAGAGAACATTATAATTCCTGTATACATAATGTAATGTATGACATTATAATCATATAATGTAACTGTGTGTCATTTAATTTGCATGCATTGAAGGCCCAGAATTACAGTTTGTTGTCGGGTTAGAATCCTTGGTTGCTCAAGAAATAATTAAATGAATCCTTTTTGTGTGCCAGGACAGTATGTTCTCATCCTTCTGCCGTTGAAGGAATTCGATCTCATTATTGTTAGTTTAAGGAGATACCCAGAATGTCTTTGAAGAAGCCTGAAAGGTGAGAAGTGAGGATGCCTTCCTTGCCGGGCCTATCTGAAACTCAAGGCCACTAGAAGACAAGAAGAACTTAATTAAAGCGTCCATGGAAATCTACTAGAATATTATAAATGAACAGTTCATCACATGATACATTTGAGGGGGGCTGAACTTTGTCTTTTTGTATGATGCACAGGGACAGAAAGGTAGAGACTTCTGCATTTTTCATAGGAAAAGGAGCATCTTAGAACGAGCTCCATAGCCTTACGCTATCTGACCCATTTGACGTGAGTACTTCTTAGGAAGTCAACACGTGCTGACACCTTTGGGGTATGATATAGGGGAAATGGGCAGAAACCTTAGAGAGAGCAGACTTGGGAAAGATAACCCTTGTTTTTCTTCATCATAAAAAAGGATTTAGACTCCGCTTCAATTCTGGGTTGCATTTTGATTTTGGAGTTCATCCCATTATGCCTTTTATGTCGAATTAATTATATTCGTAGGTTTGGCTCTGTATTGATTTGTATGTACTTATATTCTCTGATATTAAGGTGTATTTATATTCAATTATTTTTGGCCTCATAATAAACTCCATAAACTGGAATTCGGAGTCTGTGGTCCTTTATTATGATCAAATTGTAAGTAAAGATTTGAATTGTTTACTCCCCTCAACCACTTTCAGCAGGCAAATAAAAGACCATCAGTGCTGAATTTAGTAGGGAAGGCAAGGACTAAATTTAGCGTAATCAAATGGTAGCAGAGGATGGTTTGCCTCTAAAGTGAGGGGAGAATGAGGGATTTAGAGTAAAAACTGAGAAAAAGTGGGCTCTGGACTTCGAGTAGACGACAGCAGAAAACGAAGATTGATGGAGGTTGGCGGATGCTGATGGTGCGGCAGAAACAGTGGTAGCGTGAGTATGAAACTGTGTATTGTGCTAGATTGCGGTGATGAATTAATTGTGTGTTGTTTTGCGAATTTGGAACGCAAGTTGAGCGATTGTGGGTTAATTGGTTTACTGGTCCTGATTAACGGTGGGCGGCCAGCTACGCTCCGTCTGCGGAGTGTGCGTAGTGCCGCCTACTCCGCATTTTGCGGAGCTGGCGGAGCCAGGCGGCACTACGCACGCTCCGCAGACGGAGCGTAGCTGGCCGCCACCCGCCTCCCTCCTGCCCTCCCTAAATACTTTGAAATAAAGGAATCAAATAATTTAAAAAGCACTTACCTTCCCGCCGCTGCCCGCCGCGTCCCCGGGGCTCACTATCTTCCGTCTTCCGTCCGCTTTACTAATGCGCATGCACGGGCGGCCGCGCATGCGCATTTTCACGAGAAAATGTGCATGCGCGGCCGCCCGCGCATGCGCATTAGTATAGAAGACGGAAGATAGCGAGCCCCGGGGACGCGGCGGGCAGCGGCGGCAAGGTAAGTGCTTTTTAAATTATTTGATTCTTTTATTTGAATGTATTTAGGGAGGGCGGGAGGGAGGCGGGTGGCGGGGCTGGCGGCCAGTGGTGTTTGCGGAGTGGGGCTACGCGGAGTGCGGAGGTGGGGGTAGTTTCTCGCCCACTTCGCGTAGCTCCGCGAAGCCCCACTCCGCGAACTCCGCCCAGGGTTAGTCCTGATACGTGTGGGTTAGGAAGTTTGGTGAGCGGACTCAAGAGAAGTCCAAGACACGGGGATAGTTTTGTATATGTGATTGTCCGATCACAAATTGTGGGTGTCGTGAAGCGCTATCGGCGATCCACTTGTGATAGGGAACTTTGTGTGAATGTAGGAATAGCATCGCAGTGGAAAACCTCAGGTATTGGGGGTAGACTACAGCGATTGGGTAACCAACGCAGGTCAGGGTCACAGTGGATGTTCTTGAAAGAGTGTTCTATCTGTTTTAGCAGGCGGACAATTACGTGTTTATGTAACTGTAAGTTATTGTGGCTATGTTAGGGAGCAGTTACTTGGTTTGATAACTTTTGGATATACAGTTACTTGTGTACGAATGTGTGAGCGAGTGTACAAAGTGAAATTGTAAAGGAGGGTGAGCTGCTGGAAGAAGGGAGTAGTGACGTCAGTGCGAGCCATGCGGGGATTGGTCGCTTGGTGGGATTCGTCGAAATTTGTCCGAAGTTGAATATTGGATTCTGGATTGCATATAATTCATTTTCACAATGAGATGTTTTAAGGTGTTGCGTGATTTGTGTAGAGGGGACACAGGGGTGGTAACTCAGGTGGGAGAAGTAGCTCCACCAGAGCATACCCCAGCACATTACATGGCAACCAATGTAGGACGTCATACTATAGTGTGGCTGCAAAATTGGCAAAAAATCACAGAGAAAGAGGGAGAATCGGCTTTCCTTCATTATGGGTCTTTTCGGATGGGGGTGTTATATCAGCTGAGAGGAGTGATGTCTTCTCTCAAACCTCCGCCTAGACCAATGCAATTTGTGGCATTAGATGCATGGATGAGAGCAGCAATGGCAAAGAGAAGAGACACTTCACAGGGAAGAATGAAGAAAGCAATGAAGGTAAATCAGGATGCTAGGTGGGATGCACAATTGAAGTGATGGAGAGTAGATCCCACAGAGGGAGAATGCTTATATCCATTCAGGTTGCTAAAAGGAGGATCTGAAGGATGGAGTAGGACAGAGTAGGACAGTGATACAGATGATAGCGTTTTAGAAAGGCTGCTAGCGGAACGTCCTCCACCTTATGACTCCAGGTTAGAGACGGACAAAACGCAGCAACCTGGGGAAGTTTTAGGAGTGAGTTGAACGGGTTCAGAGGAGCAAACAGCAGAAGTAAGAGGGTGAATGGCAGTGGAAATCAGAATTCCAGGGGGATCTGGAGGGCCAGGATATGAGGACCCTGAGCGCGACGGAGGTGCATGTACCATGCAGTTATCAGACTCTCTTATGGTACCAGTTACAATTGGACCTGTAGTTTCAATTTATAATCCAAATGAGAGAGCAAATGAAAGTCAACAACAGATAAGAGGTGGTGATGAGACTATGTCTGGAGGAAGTCTTACAATGAGTGGACCAGGAAAGGCTCAGATGCCAGTGGAAGCTAGTACTACACTGCCAGCCACAGCTGATCCATCTAGAATGGATAGTGGGTCGGAAGGAAAAAGAACAGGAGCTTTGGCAAATTCTCGGTCAGACATTAGAATGTGGGTTCCATCAGTGAGGGAGTCAAGGGTACCAACAGGGGAACTCGAGATGAGGCAAGAAGCATCAAGAGTACTATTTGAACCACAGGGTTTGTGTGAAGGTAATGATTGGAGAAGTCGAAGTTGCGGGAGGGAAAGTCATCCAGTGTTGAGAATGGAAGAGAGTACAGGTCTAAGGAGGGCACAACGTTGTGGCTGGGAAGAAACAGGAAGTGAGAGGGGTCAGAGAATCATACAAGTGGCAATGAAAGAACCATTGTTTGATGTGGTACTATTGAAGGTTAAAATAGATGAAGTGATAGAAGGGATTCTGCCATTGGACAGGATTGAAACATATGACCCAAGCTAGTTGCTATTTGTAGCTAAAGATGTAACTAAAAAGGCAAAGCAATCTAATGAAGCATTGGTACAGTTAGCACAAAGGTATGAGGTGGATTTGACCAAGACGAAATTGATGCAGGGAAGTTGCAGATTCAATTATAGAAAGAAAGGCTGAACATAAGGCTAGTATCTGAGAAAAATCTCGCTCCAATTCCTGAAACATCTGAATCCGATCAAAGGGAAGCTGAAGAAAGACCGGATGGTCTAAGACGATCCAGAAGGGAGAGAGTACCGTCTCAAAAGTACGCATCTACTGAGTGGACTTATCTGATTGCAAATGCAGAGACCGGAGAAATCCGGGAGGTTGGGGACCAGCACAGTGAGTCGCGGAGAGAGCACTCTGACAATTGACATTCAGTTAATAGTACCTGGAGTTGATGCCTGTGGAATTCTGACTCTGACAGTTCCCGATCCACTGAAGCTGAGTGGGTGGCTTTTTTTGATCCTCAACCAGGTTGTTTTCCTCACTTTTGGTCGACAGGCAACCGCACATGAAATGGGAGAGATTTGTGCTGAAATACTACAGCATGTTCTTGCTCTGCTTGGATCTAATATCATAAATGATGAAGCTTGAACTGTGAAAGAAAATCTCATTAGCCTTAGAAAGAAGATAACCTAGCCCCGAGAGGGGAAAGATTTAAAATCAGGGGCGTTCCATAGAAGAAGAATTGAGGATTAGGGATGCCTACATCTTTCAATAGGTTTAGTATGATTGGACTGTAATTTGCAATTAATCAAATGGAAGAGAACAATAAAAAGACATTGTAAATAACCAAATTGAGCAAAGAAAAGAAGAACAGAGACTTTGTGGAGTTCTTTTGCATCTCAAACTATACAGTGATTCAAAATGGAGTCCGAAAAGTTAGGACGCAAGTAGAAATGCATAATTGGTACCCTTATTGTTGTAATGTGTAGGAAGGTGGAATCTGAATACATGGTTGCCCCCACTTTTTTTCTGGTGCCTTGATGGTTTTTGACTTTGGCTGGAGTCCTCCTATTCAGGGCCCTAGCCTATCTGCTTTCCTCTCTAAATTGATTCCAAGTACTTTAGGTACACTCCAGTTTGGTTACTGGGGTACTAGTATATGGTACCTTAAGTACCTAGGGCATAGGTACTCCAGAGGCCTACCAGAGGCTGCAGAATGTATTATGCCACCCCTGGGAAGCCTTCCAAAATGATACCACAAGAATGCTACTGCAGCCTGGGTAAGGTGGGGCATGCACCTCTTACTTAGATATAGGTTACCTATATCTACATTAAATCAATACATACCTAAACCTATCTGTCACCCCTATGGCAGGCCTTATCAATCCTGAAGGCAGGGTGCTTGTTTTTGTGTGAGAGGGTGCCCATGCATGAGTAGGGCCCCTCTGCAGCTTCGGAACCTATTCCCTGGGGCTGTTCTGTGATGCAGCCCGACCATATACTCTTGAGTGCACTATAACCTCGGGGTAAGTGCTAATTTCGGAATGGCTGCACAGAAACATGTTGTGTTGGGTGTCAAACACTTTGGAATCCTACACCCCCGACAGTTCTGGCGTTGGGGGTAGAATTTCACCCTTCTAGAGGGAAAGACATGTACACACCGGTTTACCCAGTACCAGTTTAAAAGAGTCCTTGCATCACAAAATGGATGATGCAGCCACAGACACGATTCTGGCCTCCTGCTGCTGGACAAAACCCCAGCAGGGGAGGCCTGGACAATAGGTTTCATGTCACAGGGAGGTGTAACCACTTCCTAGACAGGCTTTAGTGTATTGGGGCTGGGTGGGTGCACTCTGAGGGTGCTTTGAAGTCTGCAATGGGGGCACATTTGGTGTCCCTGTGCATAGCCCAGTTCAAACTGGTTGCAGAGGCTATCAGCCCCTGCTCTGGCACAAACTGGACAAAGGAAATGGGTGTAGCGACCCCTCTTTCCAGACCCTCCCATAGGTGGGTCCCCAGAATATGTCCAACCCCTTCCTTGGGTATAAGAAAGGAACCCCTGACTACAGGATTTTAGATTATACCTGGACAAAACTCTGCTACAGAACTCCCGGAACTTCGACGATCTACATGACTAGATGACTGAGAATCTCCCTCGGAGTAAAGGAGTAACTCCCCTGCTTGGCAGGCACCAGCAAAGCATTTGCCAGTGTACATCTCCGAAGCTCCCACCGGACTCTGAAGATTTTGCAGCTCAGGAGGTGGATTTCCGAACTTTGCAGAGGCCGACCCGAATCCTCAGCACAGCTGAGACCCGCAGGCTTCGGAGTAACGTGGTACCGGAACTCCTGGACACCATGCATACTTGCAAGTGCATCAGCTTCTCGACGTTCCTTGAGGCTGTGCATTGGGTTACTTGTAGCTCATACCCTGAGCACCTTTTCCACAAAAGATTGCTGGCCTACACTCCACGAGTGTTCCGTGAGCCGGCCCTTTATATTTTTGATCAAGGTACCATCGCGATCCCTGGTCCGTTGACTGGTAGGTCCCTGAGAAGGCAACTTTCACTTCCATTTGGTTTCTCTGGTTGCTCCAGACGTGCCCTGACTCTCCACCACTTGGTGAGTCCCTCGGACCTTGTTGGTCCGCACCGAAGCATTTCTTCACTTTCTGCATGGGTTGCTGTTGCCAAGACTTGTGGGGTCCAATCCAGTCACCAATGCTGCAGCACTTGACATCCTTCGAGAGACAGCTCGAATCCAGTTACTGGTTGTTGTCAACACCTCCTGGTCCTTGTGGCTGCAGAGTCAAGCTTCACCTCTTCAACCTGAAATCACCCGACATCGGTGGGCATTCATCTATCGTGCCCCTGGTCACTGGCTAGTGACCCAGACTCTGTCCCCTCTGCTTTCAGGTTCTTCTCATCTTTGATCCAGGCTTGGATCACACCGGACACTTTCCACTTCGATGGCAGCAGCACTTTGTAGCAGATCGCCATGGAAATCAACGACGATTCCCAACACCAAAAGACACCTATGCACCCACTTCCCTGGGTGAGGTAACTCCAAGTCCTCTCCTAAGTGTCCTTTATCTTTAAATTTCCCACTGCTACTTTCCCCATAGAACCTAACGGCGATTTGCGGCTGTATTCTCACACTGCACGCGTCCTCCGTGGGTCCCCTGTGTCACTACCTTGGGTGGTTCCTTGTGGTCCCAACTATTCTACATGCTCTATGCCTTGTGTCTAGTCATGTCGTGGTTCTTATACCACTTTATTGATATATGGGTTGGTTTGCCCTTAGGGCCTAATGTATATTGTGCTCATTTACTGTGATATAATAAGTGTAACATATGTGATTTGACCTCTACCCTCATAAGGAGATTAGTAGGGTGTGTTTAGAATAAATACATATATTTTATATATACCTGGGGTGGTTCTCCTATCATTTGGTCATTCACAAGATTATAGACTGGTAAAACAAGCTGCTTTACATTCCTTCAAGACTTAGCCGGAAGGCTGCTCTCCATAGCTACCGCTAGGATAGCTTTCAAATAAGGTTGTCTTTAACCTATCACCTCTAAGGGGTTGTTTGGACTAGTGCAAGGTGCCCACTATAACTAGTGGACAGCATATGCCAGGTCAACTTCTCACATAGTGCTTATGGTCATAACTCTGGTGATTGTTACGTCTTTGGTTGGGTCTCACGACGCTGAAAAGAAGGAAGTGACACCTACCCCATCTACTGCAGACGTAGGAGAGGGTGCATCTGCAAAAGATAGAGAGATGATTAGGGAAACTAGTCTGATGCTACACTTAAGATTTGTCAAAAGAGGATTTCACACTAAATGCATATGCTTGTTTGTTGTATGAGTATGTTTATACAATGGAAGCGAAAGTTTGTTATGTGTGTATGCAATTGCCAGCATCAGTAGAAGAAGGCATTCAATATCATCGCCTGCCTTTGACTTATGGCATCACATGTAGTGAGTTGCTTAGCATATTTACAGTAAGGCCCATTTTGAGTACTACTTCTCAAATTATGATGTGGTACTCTCAGAAATTCCCGTTCTTAAGTACATGAATAAATGTGATTACTATAGGGAGGTAGAGAGGTTGTCTACGTATTTTGTGCCTACTATTACTTTGGATACATCATATGCCCATAGACACAATTTGACGTGCATGTTGACTGACATCGAAAAGAAATGTGTAGATCAGATAGAGGATCGGCACAGACAGACCCACCCTAAGCATAAGGTTGTCCCATGGACACAGGAAGAATTAGATCACAAGGCAAAGGGTAGTTCTGGTCCAATAGCTTTGGACTTTCAGCAAAAAGGAAAATTGTGCACAAGACACCCATCAACCTATTATGACAAAAAATGTAGGTGAGAGTGATTGCGAACACATTTTCTTGATTGAAGAGGCAATCAGAAAGGCGTTATTGGATAGATTAACCATAGTTACAAATGTGTATTTTGTGTGTGGAAATAGTGCTTATGTGAAATTGTCCGATAATTGGTATGGTACCTGTTATTTAGCGGTGGTATTTCCCAGAATCTGTCATGTAGATGATCTATGGCCCTTGAAAGGAAAAAGCATTCACAGAGGAAAACGTGGTGCAAGTGCTGGAGAGATTGTTGGAGATGTATTTGGAGCTATTATACCAAGTGTGGGTGTGATCTTGAATGATGTGAAAATTAGAAAGCTGGCAACAATAGTGAATAAACTCTGCGTAAATGCAGCTCAAATTTTATTACTCGTTGATGGGGAGATGGTCTCGATAAGGGAAATGGTTCGTCAAAACCGTCTTGCTTTAGACGTTTTATTAGCAAAAGCCGGAGGAGTCTGTAAATTATTGAAAGTTCAACAGTGTTGCACGTATATTCCTGACAATAGTCACGATATAAGAAAATATATCAGTAATATTTCAGAGATACATCAAGATTTATTGGATTTGGCTGCAGATTGCATTACGGAACACATTGGTAAGGGATTTGGGAAGATTGGAAGCTGGTTTTGAAGTCTGGGACAAGAAATAATGGGGTACATCTTGATACCTAACATATTAACAGTCATTTGTATCAGTGTGTTATTGGGACCCTTCAAAGTTTACAAATGGCAAAAGGCGCGTCATAACAAACATTTTTTGAAAAAACGAGAACAGCAGTTAGAACGACTGCAGGACCGTCATTATCTGCACCTTAAAGCTTTATAAATATTTCGACAGGGACTGCAAGCTACAACTTCTGTTTAGGTCGATCTTTTCAACAAGGAGAAAACTGTAAGAGAGTAAGTTGTTGGTGTTATGACACTATTGATAAGAGGGGAAGGTGATAGAGCGTTTACTGTACTCTAAATTGTAGAGGTGCATTATATTCATGCTTTAAACGCACTCACATACATTTATTTTTTTCGTTTGCAGTGTTTTATGCTTATTTAGATGCATTTATTCACACTATATAAGTATTGAAATGTAGTGTACAAATTCAAGTAGGAATTTACATGTATTAGAGAAAATTATAATTCCTGTATACATAATGTGCAGGATGACATTATAATCATATAATGTAACTGTGTGTCATTTAAGTTGCATGCATTGAAGGCCCAGAACTAAGGGTTGTTGTCTGGTTAGAATCCTTGGCTGCTCAAGAAATAATTGAATGAATCCTTTTTGTGTGCCATGATAGTATGTTCTCATCCTTCTGCAGGTGCAGGAATTTTACTTTGTTATTCTTAGTTTAAGGAGATCCCCAGAATGTCTTTGAAGAAGCTTGAAAGGCAAGAAGGAAGGATGCCTTCCGTGCCTGGTCTATCTGAACCGCAAGGCCATTAGAAGACAAGAACTTAATTAAAGCGTCCATGGAAATCTACTAGAGAGTATTACAAATGAACAGTTCCTCACGTGATACATTTTAGGGGGGATAAACTTTGTCTTTTCTTTTATGATGCACAGGGACAGAAGGGTAGAGACCTGCATTTTTCGGAGGAGAAGGAGCATCTTAGAACACGCTCCATAGGCTTAAGTTATCTGACCCATTTGACGTGAGTACTACTTAGGATCTCACCACATGCTGACACCTTTTGGGGTATGATGTAGGGAAAATAGGCAGGACCCTCAGAGAGAGCAGTGTAGGGAAAGATAACCCTTGTTTTGCTTCCTCATGAAAAAGGATTTAGACGCAGCTTCAATTCTGGGTTGCATATTGATTACGCCTTTTCTGCCGAATTAATTATATTCGTAGGTTCGGCTCTGTATTGATTTTTATGTACCTATATTCACTGATATTATTTTTGGCCTTATAATAAACTCCATAAACTGGAATTCAGAGTCTGTGGTCCTTTAGCATGATTAAATTGTAAGTAAAGATTCGAATTGTTTACTCCCCTCAACCACTTTCATCAGGCAAATAAATGAGCATCAGTGCTGAACTTAGTAGGGAAGGCAAGGACTAAATGTAGTGCAATCAGTACCATTCTATCTGCAAACCCTCCAATTTCCTAGCAGTACTGTGCAGGGTCATACTGGGACTGGAAACAGGCATGGGCAAAATAAAAGTGCCCACACCCCTTGTGAATAAGACACCTCAAGAAAGTGGCCCAGATGTGCAAATCGGGGCAGTTTCAAACTTGTAAAGACATGCTGTGCACGTGTGTGAATGGTATGGAAGACTACACGCATCTGGGAATACAAATCAGCAGTAAACACCGACCCCCCGACCATAAATCAGGCCCACAAACAGCCAAGAAACATCCCAAATGTCAGAGCAGCCCCTCTGGCACTGCCAGCCCCACCCTGCCTCGGTAGAGTGAAAAAGATAGTTTAGCATTCTCCAAACATGCCCTGCCGCCCTTTATCCATTACTTTCACCCCAGGGAAAGGCACGCGCAGCGCAGCAGCTCCGGGCATGCAAAGGGAGGACGCGCTCCCACTTCAGTACCTCCAGACCAAAGGTCAAAGCAGCGTCAGAGGCAGCGCGGGCATTTCTCTGCAGGAAATCACAGGCCCCAAATGAAATGTCTTGAGATTAATCTCATCAATATTATACACACGCCACCACCACAATAAAGCAAATACAGAAACGGGGAATAAAATGGCACAGAAATAAATCAGGGAAGACAAGGGACTTCCGGATAATGAATCCAACTAAAGGTCATTCGGTGTTTGATGAATAAATTAGAGCCGGAGCTGCGCGGAGATAATTTGTGTGTAGGCGGCATCGGAGGTGGTGTGGCCGCTGTTTAGGAGTGTGTAGATGTGCCAAGAGGAGGTACGAAGAGGCAAAGTATTTTTGTTGCTTTTTTTGCTGTTTCTGGAAAAGTCTAAAGTAAACTTTCAACTCAATATTGTTTGCAAAGTTTTCCACCTTTTGAATTCCTGTTACAAAATTGCTGCGACAGTTTATATCTCCTATATTATTATTTTACACTATAAAAAACACAGATATACAGTAGATGTACATTTTTAGGCATCAAGCCCTGACTATGATCCCTCCTCGAGTGCAAAATATTCAATTTGTCCCAATGATGCGATGACATTCGCCCATTACGCGAGTTTGCGCCTGTGGTCCCGAATTTTGGGGCAAAATCCGCAAATTACACATAATTCCCCATTGTAGGGTGCGCAACGCTGAATCGGGTGCAAACTGAGCACGAAGCTAAGTACCGCACCTCACACTAGCAGTAATTAGTGGTCGGCACTTTAAATGCAAAGTTTGTGCAGGAATTGTAATCTGAGTTTTACGACCTCATTACCTGTGGCGGGATGTTCCAACGGGCCTGGTTGCCGCAGTTGCAGGGCAAGTCAATATTATTAATTGTGGTGTTTCCCCTGGAAACAAATATGTGTGAAACACTGGGGGGCGGGCATTTGGGAGTCGGTGCAGAAATGCAGATTCATGTTCAGCGTCATTTTTTGTTTTTTTTAGGCATATTTTGGGGGTCAATGTTAGGCGCAAGGTTGAATTGTATTACCCATTTCTGTTACTTTAAGTTCTTGAGTTGGGGTCACACAAAAACTGCCCCAAAAAGTTTTTAAGGAGCACCAAAATTCCATACACTGATGCTGGGTAGGGAGAAATACAGAGTGAAAGGTAGAGGCAGGTGATAAATTAAGAGATGTTGAGAGCCATCAATTTACAAGCGTAAGATACAGAAAGATCCCCTTTCCATAGGGCCTCCTTGTAGGGTAGGGGCCCTGGCCAGTTGCTCATTTTGCCAATGTCATACAACGTCTCTATTGCTACATGTTTTTTTGTTCCAAAAATGTGTTCTCCCCGCTGTTTCTCCTACCCGAAATGTACACTCCCTCCCTTCCCAGTACAATGCCTGTGGTCGGAAGTACTCTGATTCACTCATAATGAGGGCCTCGTGGTTCTTGCCTGCCTAATTCTATTGTACAAGTAATGGTTCTGCAACAGGTAGACTTGTAGACAAAAACTGTGCACACATTTTCCAGCATGGCAGCATGGAATGATGACGGAAATGTG
Organism: Lissotriton vulgaris; assembly: GCF_964263255.1. NCBI lineage: Eukaryota > Metazoa > Chordata > Amphibia > Caudata > Salamandridae > Lissotriton > Lissotriton vulgaris. The sequence continues at coordinate 596,551,359 of NC_141687.1, forward strand.
CCAGTAACGTGAACCATACTTCATTTATCTCACGTTACAGAGGAAAAAACCATGGCAGAGGAAATAATGAAAAACCTTGACACCACAACCTTGTAGGTGAAACTGGCTTTTTGCACCACAGCGTTGCATGGAAAGGGTATCTTCTGCCACGTGGAGGAGACGTTCACAATGCAGGTCAGGAAAGGATGGGTCTCTGGGAGTCAGTGAAGGATCCACCGAGAGGAGGACTTAACAGTGCTTTGATGTACCCATTCATGAACCTCAGCCAAGTTCGCAGAACTGCGGCCTGAGGAAGCCTGTGAGAAGTTGGCCTGATATATGAGGTCTCCGATTCTGGGGACACCTTGTATCAGTCCAAACAATCCCTTATGGTGATGGTTGTAAGTCAACCTTACAGACAAGCTATCCTAAGGGTAGCATGGACTAAGCAGCCTTAAAGGCTTAACTCAAGAGGTCGTGTTAAGTGAGCTGTTTTACTAATCACAATCCAGTAATATCAAATGAAAGGACACCACACAAGTTATATATTATAAAAATATATGTATTTATTACTAGAATAATCCTCTGTACTCTTTATGAGTGCAGAGGCACAGGCGGTTAAACAAAAGCACAGTTAAACATATAAAAGTTGCACAATTATGGATGAGGCCTAGGGGCCACGCAAACCATATATTAAAAAAGTGGTATAAGAGATTCCAATTGAACAGTGGTTAGGCCTAGAGCCTAGGGAATCGCTGGGAGCAGTCGGGACTAGCAATGCTGAAGTCGGGAAAAGCCCGCGGGATTCAGGTGCAGCGCTTAAAGCACACACATGCACCAATGCAATGTCTATGGTGCGTAAAAGTTATAAAGTTACAGTTTAAGGAGACTTCCGCTTAACCTAGCAGGATGAAACTTTAGACACATACACTAGAGGTATGTACCAGTGTAGGAACACTGGCGTTGTTGAGTTACCTCACCCACAGGAAGCCGGTGCACAGGTGCGAAGTAGTGTCGGGTTTTGTCATGCTGGTTGATGGTGCTTGGAGCTGAAGATGCTGCAGGCGTCGAGACGAGAAGTGTCCGGTGTGATCCAAGGGTGGATCGAAGTTAAAGATGATCTGAAAGCAGAGGGGACAGAGTCTGGGTCACTGAGCAGTGACCAGGGTGGAACCAGAAAGGAACCAGGCAATGTTGGGCGCAATCAGGTCGTTGATGAGTCGCTTCTCTCCGCTGCCACGTGGACTCTGGGGCACCGAGGATGTCCAGGAGTGGAACATGAGCTGTACCACGCAGGTTCTCGCTGTCGGCGGTGCCGGCTTCCAGATTGGAGCAAACAACCCTTGGCAAGTGCAACCCACACAGGATTCAAAGATGGCTTATCACTCGGACCAGGAGGGTCAGAGCGGGTGCTCCTTTTCAGGGGAGCGAGTGCAAGTGTTGAGCAATCAGACTCACAAGTCAGATTTCAAGGTTCATCGGCACAGGGGCCACCAGCCAACGGGCAAGTCACCGGGCCAACGCATTGAGCGAAAAGATGCAGAAGGGCCCCACGCAGCACTCGGTGAGTGTAGAGGGGTGAGCTTCGGTGCAAGAGAGGCTCAGGGCTGGGGCTTCTCAAACCCCAATGGACAGTTTCGAGGGTCACTGGTGGGCTGCACGGTCAGCGTCTCGTGGTCTTTCCAAGATGGCAGGCCCCACGCTTCAGGTCGCCTCCACGGGTCTCAGCTCTGCAGGGACTGTGGATCGGGCTGTTAGAAGGCAGGCACGCTTGGTCTTGTTGAACTCTGTTGCTCGAGTTCCGGAGGGAATTGCAACAAAGCAAACGTCGAGGTGCTGGATGGTGCCTGTTTGCACAGGGTGGTCACTCCTTGACCACAAGGGAGATTCTTCAGTCTTCTACGTTGAGTAGGATGTCGAAGGGTCCAGAGTTTTGTTTCATAAGTTTCAGTCAGGATAATCTGTGTGCACTATCACTGCTCCCACTCTTATACCAATCTAGTGGGCTGGATCACCTATAAGGTCCCTCCTATGGGTGGGACCCAGGAAGGGGGTGGTTACACCCCTTTCTCTTTGTCCAGGGTCGCGCTGGGACTGGGGCTGGAGTGCCCCAGAATAGGTTTGACCGGATTATGCAAGGGGAAGCCTTATGCGCCCTAGGCAGTGTCTGGTTTCATTCAACCCACCTGATGAATACAGGCCTCAGCCAGGCCCGTGAATGCGAAAAGGGTTCGCCCTTCTGTACGCAAAGTCCTCAGACTACACAAGAAATTGGCACGGAAACTGGAAATACAAAGACATAGTTTAATAAACCTTTAAAGGTGGTACTACAGCCCACACAACACTCTACAGTATTGTACAAGGTAGCACAAAGAACATGAACATGCGGTCCCCTTTTAAACACAAAGAAAGGGGCTCATAAGTGGGCGGTTACAGCTCAAAAGTATGATTTACGACCATATAAGGACATTTCTTGAACATGGTCAATACATGGGTGGAGTTAACGGTTCATGAAGCCCCCTGAATGCACATTCCGATCCCCTCTAAGCAGAAACAGATGTTACACGTACTGGGCATGCGCTAGATAGGCTGGAGCTATTTCTAGCTTGTTGCTGGGCAAACTCCAGGGGTGACGGTCAGTGAGGTAGGACTTGCCTCGTGGTGAGCACATGGCACAATGTAGCCTACAAGATGGAGGCCAGAAAACAAAATGGAGTCTGGCCGTACATACAAGTATGAGCAGGAAAACTATACTGAAAACACAATAGCATGTCTTCAGCGAATGCTTAACATTATCGCTGTTTTATTTACAACAGACGACCCTTTCAGCATTTGCTGACGACATTCGGTTTCCTTGGATAGTCTAAATACTCATCGTTTATATCGATGCTCATCATATCCGCTATCTCTCTAGTTATAGTTTTCTTATTGGCAGTATCCGCAACAGCTTGTTTATTGGGCACACAAAATGAAACACATAACGAGCATATCATAGGGCTACATTGAATGCATACACAGCAGGTGAACAATATGGCAACAATTATGCATAGTCCAGTAAGAACCTTCCAACCCCATGTGGAAATTAAGGTCCAAAACCACCCGGAGAACGCCCAAGACCCATTTTCCTGATGTATATCAGCTGCAATTTTATGTAATTTATTAATGGCTTTGTACACAGTAGGAGTGTGATCAGGTATAAAGACGCAGCAGCTACTTCCGATAATTCTGCAAGCTCCACCTCTATCTGCTAAAATAACATCAAGAACCATTCTGTTCTGCAACGCAACAATTTTAGTAATCTGTAGCTCCTCAGTAAGGTTTCCCAGGGCTGCTGCAGTTTGATTAGCAACAGCTTCCACTACTCTTGTTAATCGCCGTATCTTTCTACCATTCAGAGCAGGTCCCACAAAGAAGAACAATCCTAAATTAAAATCTATATACTCTTGCAGACTAGTGTCTGTCTGATCAACATCATCTATGGATAAGGTTAGCTTAAATCTGTTCACAGTTACATTATTCAACAACTTCAAGTCTTTGTGATATGATGCAGGTGCCAGAAATACAGGTGGCAATAGAAACGATACATAACATACTCCAGACCATCCGGCTGGTAATCGATAATAGCCCTTATTCCCACATACAAAATAGGTGTTATGTGAAGCAAGGAAGGTACTGTTGTTCAGGCCGTCAATGTTCAATATGACCACACAATCACTAACACCTACAGGAATATGGCCTACACTCTGTACACATAAATCGGCTTGTGCTTGGGCCACAGAGATCACAAACTTTTCTTGTCCAACAGTGTCTCTAGTGTTCGTGAAGATATAAGGGGTCGATGCATTGTCCGGTCGATATTCTTCCCACTCCCATATAGTTCCATTGGCTTGTGGATAGCCGTCTTTATCTTGATGACATTCTTTATTCAGTTTGAAAATCAAGCGTCCTACAGTAGGCTTCCTTGTAGCAAAAAGCAAAGTGTACCATGCTCTACAAGAGCCATTATGCGAAAAGGGAAGTGGTATGAATGGCGTTCCCCCTCTCTTTTGATGTGCTGGCATCATCCCACATATCCAACAGTCTGTGGCATTTGTAACAACATGGGTATGATGCAACATCTGTATGAAAGTATTATTCAAATAGGACTGTCAATGTTTCAACTCTTGGTAAGGGAGTGTTGGAGTTCTGGACTTTTTGGTACTGTCCAGAGGTGTCAGGGACAACACCCGAAGACCCCTGAGTTCTACCTGTCTCGGTGCACAAATAAACAGAAACACGGGCTTCTCGATGGTGGCGTCAAAGACCAAAGGTTTATTACTGCAGGGACACAGAAGTCACAGAAACTACACACGGGCAGAATCTAGGAGCCTGTTCGATTTGTACCAAGTGGGTTGCTCCTTAAATACAGAATTTTTAGCTAGGGGCAAAATTCTTCACATGTTGGTATGTTTCTAAACCTTTATGTCTAAACAATAAATATTTGGCGGTACACAAGAATCGTCAACAATATCTGATGTCAAAACATTACAAACGAGGGGTTCCCACTGTTCCATCATAATCCCATGTCAACTTTTCATTCAAGAGCCAGACCGCCTCATCGTAAATTTCGTTACCTCCCCCTAATAAAGGCCCAGAAGGAAAGGAGCAGAGCCAGGTGCGGAAGATAGAAAAGCAGGATAAGAGATGTTTGTGGGTTGTAAATGGGCAAGGCTACCGGCTTCGGCCGCCTAATCATGATCAGGCCAACGAACACGAGAACCAGTATAGCAGGACTGGCCTCAGGCTGGGGAGGCAGCTTTTGCCGAGTCATGCAGCCACAGCGTTTCTGTCCTAAGGTGCACGTGTCACTAGCAAGGTGAATCGCCGGCTAAGGCTTACGTGTCCTTAGTGAAATGGGTTGATCAGAGGTCATTGCGTGTCCATTGACTATGTGAGGGCAAGAATACAAAATGGCTGCCATACTCTAAGATGGATGCCATGGGTGAATCAGAAATATGTATATAACAGGAGTGCTCTTGCTCATAGCATAGCGAAAACACCAGGATATGCTAAATGGATCATTTGCGGTTCACTGATACCAAAATTATGAGTTTACGACAATGTTGAAAACACGGGTTCAAATCGTCACGGAACCTCAGACCCTCCTTTTGCCCTTACATAGGCAATTACTCAGTCTATATCAGAGTCTATCTCGATGTTCATTAGGTCAGTGATATGTTGTTGCATCATCATCCTTTCTCGTACCTTGTCTCCAAACACAGGTGGTTTTCTAAAACAGGTTGCAGCACAGAGACTACACAAAGCAGGACGACATTGGATAATAAGGCAGCACGAGAGCAGGAATACTAAGATAATACCAACGACCATCAGAACCTTCCATCCCCACGCTGATAGTAGAGTCCAAAGCCACTCCATTAAGGACCAGTTTCCCTTGTCTACGTGAATAGAGTCGGAAATCTTGTGTAGCTTAGAGATCGCTTCGTATACAGTCGGAGCATTATTGGGTATGAAAACACAGCAGCTCGATTGGATCATTCTGCATACCCCACCTCGATCTGCAAGTATTACGTCAAGAACCATACGATTCTGCAACGTCATGAGACGATCCGCCTGGAGCTCCGCTGTTAAGTTACTAAGGGCACCAGCAGTTTCTGTGATAGTAGATTCAACTACCCGTGTTAGCTGACGTAGATTTCTACTATTGGCCATAGGCCCCCAGAACGGAAGGAAACCTTTGAAGAAGTCTCCGGCTTCCTGACCAGCGGTATCTTCTTTGCTGAAAACACCTCTTGCTACTCTGGTCTTGTGATAATCTGGGGAAGCAGTGTACGTTGGAGGCAATAGTCGAGCAATATAGCATGAACCTGAAAAGTCAGCAGGCAACCATGTATATGCCCTATCCTGACAGATGAAGTAAGTACCCTTAGCAGTGAGAAAGGCAGGGGAAGAGTTAGACGGATACACATAAGTCTCAACGCAGTCACTCTTCCCTAGCCGAGTACTTGGATTTCTCCCATTACCTTGCAAACAGACTTGACCTCGGTGAGGCACGACCCAAACTGGAGTGGAGCTCTTACGCTTGCTTTCACCCAAACTAATGCGATACTCTGTGGAATTCCAACTCAGATATACTCGTAGTTCATCCCTAGGATAAGATGGGGTGTTATTGACGTCTTTAATCATGTCAATGATTCCCTTGACTAGAGCTTTATTAGCGGAGTTATATTTTTGCGGAACGTGGTGGACGCGGGGGATAGGTCTCAAGGGCATAGACAAATATAGTCTGGAAGGCCTGAAATGATCCATTATAGCTAAAAGGCAAGACCAGATAGGGAATGCCTTTATCCATAGTGTGTGGTATCAATCCACATACCCAACAGTCTGTCGTGTTAACTACCAGTTGGTGTTGATGCAAGAGTTGTACAAGAGTGTTATTTATGAATTCTGAGCGTCGAGCTTGCTCATGTTCAGGGAACGGGTGAAAAGAATGGTAAGAAGCAACAGTAGAAGAAACACGATCAAGGGGAGGCACTGTACTTGTTATTGGTGCAAAAATTAGATGTACACCAAAGACGATTCCACCCACCAACGTTATTAAAACAATCAAAAACGTAATTGCACATTGCATCAGAAAACATTTGTTATGAAGAATCTTGTAGAGTCTATTTCTGTGAACAAATATTACATTCTCTCAGTGCAGCTCAGGAAGCTCCATCTTCTACAACCGCTCGCGACCACTGATGGTATGTACGTAGTTGAAAATGCCTCTATCAGCCCTGGGAGTTCCCAGAACTAACAGAAAGACCGACCTTGTGTCTGGCCCCCGCAGATTCAACTAGGCACAAAGCCACGACCCTACGGCTACCCAGACGGCAAGGTAATTAAAACAATATAACATACATAGAAAAAAATACAAAGTATTAGCAAACTTCCTGGCTGAAGGCAATGTATCAAAATTCAAATATGTAAAATAGGCAGTTTCCTGCTTTATTAGTCTTTTGAATGAGAACGTAGGTTGTATCTCAATTTTCCTGGCGTTGTTTGATCCGGAAACAGACTGTTTTCAGCAGGAGTTACAATGTTCGAGTCCGCAGATGGCAAGTGTTCGTTTGATGCAGGGGACAAATGTTCAGTGTTCAGAGGAGCAGTTTCAGAAGGGGATTCAGAGTTCCGTGAATCAGTAATCAGTTTTGCATCACTGAAAGGAATGTATCTAGCAACTGGTTCGGTTTCAGAGGCACCAATTCCTTTTTTCACCCAGTTATCGTAAGGAAGTGGAAGGGGTACACGCTTTGCGTGCGTCGCATGGATCCAATTCTTTCTGCCAGCCACACGTATAGCAGTCCTCGTCGCCAACAGGACTTGGAATGGTCCGACGAATTTCGGTTGGAGATTTCTGGTCCGTCCAAAGTTCCTGATGACGACTTGGTCACCGGGCTTCAGCTGATGACCTGGACTTTTCGGTGGCTTTGGCAAAGCATCGAAAACCTGTTGGTGAATGAGACTCAATTTAGCAGTCAAGTCAAAAAGGTAATCAATTAGCATTGGATATTCCAGCTGCTTGAATTCTTTCGGTCTAGGTACCCCCCAAACATTCGCAGGTCGACCGAACACAATCTCGTAAGGGCTAAGCCCTACTCGAGAATGTACAGTCGCTCTTGTGGATAACAGAGCCAAAGGTAGTGCGTCTGGCCAGGACAAGCCCGTGGAGGCCTGTATCTTGGCAAGTTTCAGCTTGAGGGTGCCATTGTAGCCTTCCACTAAACCAGCAGACTGGGGGTGATTCGCACTGTGAAATGTTTCTTTTATGTTTAAACCTGCACACACACTCTGCATAACTTTCCCTACAAATTCACTTCCGTTATCTGACCATACAATCCGTGGCATGCCATACCTGGGGAAATATTCCTTGAGAAGGATTTTGGCAGTGGATAAGGCAGTATTGTCCTTTAGTGGATATGCTTCGATCCACCTTGAAAAAGCACAGACTACCACTAGAACGTACTTAAGGTTGTTGCAACGATCCATGTGAATGAAGTCTAACTGAATCACTTCGAAGGGGCAAGAAGGAGGAGCGAAGCGACCAGCGGGTGTGGGGATTCCCTTGCCAGGATTATGCATCAGGCATTACATGCAGTTTCTCACCACTCTTTCTGCACACTTACTAATTCCATCATTCTTCCAGACTGGAGCCAACATCTTACAAATCCCTTTAGAACTGATGTGCGCTGCTCCATGCGCCATAGTTACCACCGCAAGCACATACGCATCAGGCAACATCCAACGCTGCTGTTCCGACAAATCAATCCAACATCCATTCGAGTCCAATTTACCCAAGTTCTCTTTCCATGCAATCTTTTCCTCTTCAGTCGCCTCTTCTTGAATTGCTTTCACACTTTCCAATGTGTCCTCACACATTCCTGATTCAGTAATCCATCTTGCAGACGTTGCAACATACATTCTACTCATCGTATTTCTAGCTGTCTGTTTAGCCGTCTCATCAGCAAAAGCATTTCCACGACCAACATCATCCGTGATTGCTCGATGAGCACTGCACTTCACAATCGCAACTTCAGTCGGTAAGGTTAGAGATTCCAACAAGTCATTGACTAGCTGACCATGTTGGATCTTAGTCCCATGGGACGTAATGAAACCTCTTTCCTTCCACAAATGGCCAAAACTATGGGCAACGCCGAACGCGTACTGACTATCTGTGAACACATTCACTCTCTTTCCCTTAGCTAAAACACACGCTCTCGTCAACGCAACTAATTCTGCAGCTTGGGCAGAATTCTGACTCACTCTTGCAGTCTCCACAATCGTACTCAAAGTCGTTACTGCGTAAGCAGCTGTTACATCACCATTCTCCAATTTAAAACAAGACCCGTCAACTAAGCATGGGCGGAAAATCCGTTCCGCTCGCGGATTTTGCGGATTTTCGGGAAATTCGCAATCCGCGAGATTCGCGAATCTCGCCCAAAAAACGCAAATCCGCGAGCAGCGGATTTTGCTCGCACTGTTCGCACTGTTCGCGTGAGTTCGCGCCCCGCGAATAAGTGCAAAATTGCAGAAATACGATTTTAGCAAAACTGAAAGTAACTACTTACCAGGTTCAAAAGTTCAGGCTCATCATTAGTAGCCATTTCCTGTAGTGCTTCCTGAGGGGCCCCTCCAGAGTTCAGTTGCCAGTTGAAACTATTATGTGACCCTGCTCTGAACCTCAGAATAGTTACACATATGCCACAAAGGTCCTGAATTACAGCTAAGGGAGACAAGCAGGAGCCAGGCTGGAAGTTAAAATCCATTAATCAGCCCCTAATTCATTATTGTCAGTTGGGGCAGGGCAGGTGTTGTAACTAATTTTGCAACAATGAAAGCACTTAGCAAGTGCAAAAGATCACTAATCAGGGCGCACTAAGGAAGCAGGTGCCAGCTAAAAAAATATTCTGTGACACATTAATCAGCCCCAAATTAATTCAGGTCACTTGAGGCAGGGAAGGTGTGCTTTGCTTTGCCGAAAATAATGTACACTGGACAACCAGAGGGTGTGGTGATGAAACAGAGGGTGGCATGGGTGGGCCAGAGGGTGGCATGAGTAGTCAGAGAGTGGCAGTGGTGACAGAGAGTGGCAGTGATGAAGAAGAGTGTCCCAAACAGGCTGGACACGTAGAAACAACAAGTTCGCAAAACTTGCGACCCGACAGGTAAGTTCGCAAAGTGCGAAATTGTAAAAACCCTCGCGAACTGGCAGAAACACGGGCGAACACAAAAAAAAAAATCCGCAAATTCGCGGGAATTCGCGGATTTTGCGGATTGCGAATCCGCAAATCCGCAAAATTCGCGGATTGCCAATCCGCAAAATCCGCTCATGCTTACAGTCAACATACAACGTGCCATCTGGATCTGGTAACGGAGTATCCTTAAGATCAATCCGTCCTTTTGTCTCTTCCTCGGTTCTGAAACAACAGTCATGTGGTTCGGAATCACTCGACTCCTGATTAGTCGGCAACAATGTTGCTGGATTCAATACATTGCATCTTTTAATTTGAATATGACTCGCCAGCAGTGTCAGCTCATAGCCTGATAATCTAGCACTGGTAAGATGTTGTGTCTTGGTTCGGTTCATGAGTGTGTCCACAGCATGAGGAACCATGACCACTAGCATGTTGTTCATGACCAAACCAGCAGATTGTCGAATGGACGCTGCAGCTGCTGCTGTAGCTCTCAAGCAACTAGGCAACGCTCTGGTTACCGGATCTAATGTTGATGAAAAATACGCACAAGGGCGTTGTTTGTCACCAAATCGTTGCGTCAGAACACTCAACGCGCAACCTTCCCTCTCGTGGACATAGAGAGTAAAAGGTTTACTGTAGTCGGGTGTACCCAATACAGGAGCTGAACACAGTGCATTTCGTAATTCAGAAAAACTTTGCTGACATTCGGCAGACCATGGCACCGGACTCGGAACACCTTTTCCAGTCAAGGCCACCAATGGTTTTGCCAAAAGAGAAAAATTTGGGATCCATTGCCTACAGTATGAAGTAATACCTAAAAAGGCACGCACTTCTCTCTGTGTGCTAGGAACATTCATCTGCGTAATTGCTTTTATTCTCTCTGGGGTCAACCTTCTTCCCTCCTTTGACAAGAGATGACCTAGGTAGGTCACTTCTTGGCAACAGTATTGCATTTTGGAAGGTGACACCTTGTGATTTAATTTAGACAAATGATGTAGTAAGGAAATTGTAGCTGCTTTGCAAGTTTCCTTGTCATCGGCAGCCACTAGAAGATCATCGACATATTGCACTAAAGCAGAACCAGAAGGAAGTACAAAGGAATCTAACTGACTTTTTAATGCCTGACTGTAAATGGATGGGCTTTCACAATAGCCTTGTGGAGCATGTTTAAACCTGAAGCTTCGGCCTCCTAGAGAGAAGCCGAAAATATCTCTGCTTTCCTCGTCTATCGGAATGCTGAAAAAGGCATTCTTCAAGTCGATGACTGAGAACCATGTGGCTGTAGCAGGAATCAACGTTAACAATGCAGTAATGTCTGGAACCACAGGAAACTGTGGAATCACAATTTTGTTAACCTCTCTAAGATCGATTACAAACCTATAGACTGGAGGCTTAGAAGGATCAGCGCGTTTCAGAATTGGCAGTACAGTACTGTTACAGACATTTCCTCTAGTTTCTTCTACTACGTCTTTCTTGATCAAATCTTGCACGATCAATAAAAGCGCTCGTTCACCTTCACTAGAGATCTTGTATTGAGGGATTCTTGGAAATTTGACATTTGCTTTCAAAGTGACTACGTATGGTGGAATTTCTAAAAGACCAACATCGTTAGGACCAGTCGCCCAAAGAGTATCAGGGAGAGAATGCAGCTCCAGTGGGAGCGCATCCATTGACAAGTACATCGGGGAGATGATTCTTTTACCTAATGTAAGCTGTACTCCTGCCGGAGAACAGTACAGAGTCGCATACAGGCGTTTTAACAAGTCTAAACCAAGCAGATTTTCATTACAACCAGTCGTCAAAATCAAGGGTGCTTTCAATTGACGTGGTCCAACAGAAATAGACAAAGGACCAGATACGGGGTTGTGAACAGGGGTGCCTGAAAAACCTACTGAAACATTTGTTAAGCCAGACAAAGGTGCGCCAGGGAGTTTCGCATGTATGATAGAACTTTTTGCTGCACCAGTATCCAACAGAAACGGTTCGACTACACCTGATGTTGCTACTGCGACATAAGGCCCACTCTGATCTACTGGAACTGATACTACTCCCTCTCTTTGTCCATGGCTGTCCTAGTACTCTGCTGAAATTCCTCACTAACTTCACAGTAGTCTTCAACGTGATACTGTTGAGATCTAGTAGGTTGGGCAGACTGTCCGTTTCGCTGATCAAAATAATTAGAAGGGCGATCATTCGTTTGTGGAGGCATAGCACCTCGTCCTCGACCTCTAGAATTTTGCATAGAACCACCACGACCTCTCTGAGCTGCTGCAGCATTGTTTTGTGCTAGTACTGGACACTCATTCTTATAATGACCTTCCTTTTTGCAGTACGCACACTGATTCCATTGGTATTGTGGTCTCTGAGAATTATAGTCGGTCCTCTGATATGGCCCTTGCTGGGTATTTGTCTGATTCATGCGAGGCGGATATGCTTGTTGCAAAAGGACTTTGGTTTTTAAATCTTTTGTTTTCTTATCTGACTTTTCTTTTTCTTCCTTATCCCTATTTTCATAGTACTGAGCAGTTGCAAGTATTTGTGCAGTCGTAGAGACAGCCCACGCACTTTCAGAATCTTTTAATTTATTACTGAGCTCTGGTAACAGATTGTGCACAAATTTATCAACAAATAATCTCTGGCCTCCTTCCGTGCTCATATCCTGACCACTGTGATCTACGAAAGTTTCTTCAAACCTTGTGAAAAAGTCGGAGACACTTTCGTCTTTTTTCTGTCTGCATGCGGATAACTTGTCCCAGTTAACGCGCAATGCTGGCATCAAAGTTTTCATTAATTCGATTATTCTACCAGGTAAATCAGCAATTAGAGGTTCGGGTTTAGAACCACCTATTTGTTGACCATCTGCCGCTATTATAGCTGCCCAATCACCACCTAGGGCAACTGGATGATTTTCTTTAAGAATTTTAGCCCAAATTGGTTGTGGTACTACGTTGCCAAATAACATGTCAATGTCCGCTAAATTCATTACACAAGCTTCAACTGTTTGCGCCAACTCTTTGTAGTATCCGGCTGGATTTTTACGCGGATGTGGCAAGGCCTGTTTTACTGCTAACACTTCGGCTCGTTTCCACGGAATGTGTATCCACACTCTTTGGAATTTGGCCGGAGCGGCCGCAATACCATTCACTGCGTCAGCTTGAACGGCTTCGCGCCATATTGGAGGAACCTCCCTCATAGGATATTGTCGACCTTGTTTCGTACTACGCTTGTCTAAATCTCTTGGTGAACGAAGGGAAGGATCGAATCTAAAATCTAAAATTAATTCCATTGCTTCATTTATCTCCTGACCAACTATCATACCTGCAGCGAATTTTTGTTGAACTTGGATTAATTCATCCGGTACCTGCTCAGATTCGCTCTCTTCCCATTCTTCACGTAAAAGGGAACACATGACATCAAACACATAGCGCTGTGTCGGTTCCTTCCATTGCATGAATGTATCCAATACATCTCGCACATTATACCTCCCAACTTTCGAAATCCACCTGAGGGCAGTGGAGTCTAATATTCCACGTTCTTCACTACTAGGAAGCTGACTACGTCTCTGAACGGAGTCAGAGACAGGACTCCTAATCAAAGTTTTGTAAAAGGGAGATAGAATATTAGTGACAGAATCAGTGATTCTCTGACGAACAGAAAGCGGAGTCATATAGCTTGCAGAGGTTTGGAGGAGAGTAGTAGTCGGGACAGAGGAAACAGCAACAGTAGGGGTAGCAGGCAAAACAGCTTGTGAATAAGCATGGGCGGAAAATCCGTTTCGCTCGCGGATTTTGCGGATTTTCGGTAAATTCGCAATCCGCGAGATTTGCGAATCTCCCGCAAAATCCGCAAATCCGCGAGCAGCGGATTTTGCTCGTACTGTTCGCACTGTTCGCGTGAGTTCGCGCCCCGCGAATAAGTGCAAAATTGCAGAAATACGATCTTAGCAAAACTGAAACTACTTACCAGGTTCAAAAGTTCAGGCTCATCATTAGTAGCCATTTCCTGTAGTGCTTCCTGAGGGGCCCCTCCAGAGTTCAGTTGCCAGTTGCAACTATTATGTGACCCTGCTCTGAACCTCAGAATAGTTACACATATGCCACAAAGGTCCTGAATTACAGCTAAGGGAGACAAGCAGGAGCCAGGCTGGAAGTTCAAATCCATTAATCAGCCCCTAATTCATTATTGTCAGTTGGGGCAGGGCAGGTGTTGTAACTAATATTGCAACAATGAAAGCACTTAGCAAGTGCAAAAGATCACTAATCAGGAAGCACTAAGGAAGCAGGTGCCAGCTAAAAAAATATTCTGTGACACATTAATCAGCCCCAAATTAATTCAGGTCACTTGAGGCAGGGAAGGTGTGCTTGCGTTGCCATAATAATGTACACTGACTGGACAACCAGAGGGTGCTGTGATGAAACAGAGGGTGGCATGGGTGGGCCAGAGGGTGGCATGAGTAGTCAGAGAGTGGCAGTGGTGACAGAGAGTGGCAGTGATGAAGAAGAGTGTCCCAAACAGGCTGGACACGTAGAAACAACAAGTTCGCGAAACTTGCGACCCGACAGGTAAGTTCGCAATTTGCGACATTGTACAAAACCCTCGCGAAGTGGCAGAAACCCGCGCAAACACAAAAAAAAATCCGCAAATTCGCGAGAATTCGCGGACTTTGCGGATTGCGAGTTCGCAAATCCGCAAAATTCGCGAACGCGAGATTCGCAAAATTCGCCCATGCTTACTTGTGAAACAACAGGAATCAGCGGTACAGGCATAGGCAGAGGAGCCGGCAACCCTGGAAGAGGGGGTGCCAGAGGAAGAACATTAAGATTAACCACAGGAAGTACAGGAGCTTGATTCAGGGGTGCAGGAGCAGGTATACCAGGCTGTCCAGCAACCGGTAATTGAACATTAGGCAAGGGTGGAGCTGTAGCACCTTGTACATATGGTGGGGGTGACCTCAACAAGTAAGACAACAGGGGATCCTTTTCGGGGTCCTCTACTATCTTAGCTGTACTCGATGGCAAGGCAGGATAGCACTTGTCTATCGCTAGATTACGCTCTCTATTGGCCACCTCCATTGCTTTCTCAGATTCATTGGGCCCGATTCACAGAATGAACTTAAGACTCAATCCTAAACTTACTACTATTTTGGCATTCACAGAATGCACTTACTACTTTTGGCATTCACAGAATGAACTTACTACTTTTGGTATTCACAGAAGTTAGGATTTTGTCTTAAGTCTGTCTTAAGTCTGTCTTAAGATTGTCTTAAGACAAACTTAAGACAAAATCCTAACTTCTGTGAATACCAAAAGTAGTAAGTTCATTCTGTGAATGCCAAAAGTAGTAAGTGCATTCTGTGAATACCAAAATAGTAGTAAGTTTAGGATTGAGTCTTAAGTTCATTCTGTGAATCGGGCCCTACGAGTTGCAGCTGCTTGGCAGACTGTTCTAAAGTCAACTCTTGTTCTTTCTGTTCTTTCTTCAGCTTTTTAGTTTCTCTCTGTTTGGATTCTTTTCGCCAATAACGGAAAGAATCAAACATTGCCGGCCGGGCTTTCTTCTTAAACAATTTCATTTCTAAATTGTCAAGAATTTCAGGTTCAAAACTACCATGCAGTGGCCAACTAAGGACACCGTCTTTTTCCGTGTAGCGGATCCATACCTCGTTATAAGAGATAGGGCCCACACCGAACTTGCAATAAAGATCATAAAGAGGAGTTCCAATCGGAGGAACCAGACATGAGTCCTCCAACCGGGAATCCCTGTTGCAACCAAAACAAGACAACATACAATTTTTCCGACTTACCATTTTATAATCCGGAACACAGAACAGACACAAACAAAGGTGCACACTCGAACCAAGAACTTAGGCCTACCAAAGCGAACAAATGTATCGATACCCAAACTAAACCAAATGATTATCGTAACTAGAACAACCAGTGATAATCTTACGAAACCAAACCAAACCAAGGACTGTGATTGTGATTGTGATTGGGTTCTTATATAGCGCGCTACCACTCCAAGGAGTATCTTGGCGCTGCGATTCCATGATGGTTAATAGAGATGAGAGGTAATGATAGTTTAGTGAGCGTGCAGGGAGAGGATCATAGCAATGCTTTAAAGTCTGATTCTGAGAGGGAGTAGATCCAGGTTTTTAGGTTTTTCCTGAAACTAAGTTCTGTTGTGTTACGGCGTAGAGACAAGGGGAGGTTGTTCCAGGCCTTTGCTCCGATGACCGCAAGAGATTTTCCTCCTTTGGTCGTTAACCTGAATCTAGGGACTTGAAGTTGGTTAGTGGTGGATGACCTGAGGGTTCGTTTCGGCTGATATGCTTGAAAGTACTTCCTCAAGTACAGCGGCCCTAGGTTGTGATAGGCTCTGTAGGTGATGGTGAGTACTTTAAAGAGGATGCGTTTATGCACCGGGAGCCAGTGCAGTGCATCTAGTGCTGCCGATGCTGAAGACCTTCTGGGTAGTTTCAGTACAAGCCTGGCTGCTGCGTGCTGGACCATTTGCAGTCTGTGCAGGGCCGATTTATTCAGCCCTGCGTACAGACTGTTGCAATAGTCCAGTCACTGTCCGCCTGGCACTTAGGGGAAGGAAATCAAAGAATTTCCTAAGGCTTTTGATGGTTCTGAAACAAGTCCCAGCTACTTCTTTGGCTTGTAAACTGAAAGAGAGGGTATTGTCGAACTTAATGCCCAGGTTTCGAACGGAATTAGTTGTCTTGGGGGGGGCTTCCACCATTTCCGGCCACCAGTCCTTTGGGGAGAAACAGTTATTTAGGCCAAAAGGAACAATCTCAGTTTTGGCTGAGTTACATTTTAGATGATTTTGGGTCATCCACTCAAAGGTTGCTGTTAAGCACTCTTTCAGAGTTTGTTCAGCGTCAGTTTGATTTTTGTCAAGGGTCAACACGAGTTGGGTGTCATCAGCGTAGGCAATAGTACTGATGTTAAAGGTGGAGATAAGTTCCAGTAAGGGTACCATATAAAGGTTAAAAAGGGTAGGGCTCAGGCTTGAGCCCTGCGGCACCCCAGATGTCAGGAGCTTCTCCTCAGAAAGGAAGTTGCCTAGCATGACAACCTGTCGTCTCTGCTCCAAATAGTTCTTGAGCCATTTGAACACGGTTCCTGCTATGCCAGCTTTGGTCAGGACTAAAAGGATTATCCAAACAGGAGCAAACCCTTACGAAGTAACCAAACAACTAGCAATCACTTAATACTTAACTGAGGCACTGAAGACGTCACCAAGGAGAAACCCGTCTTGTCTCGCCATACTAAGGTCTGCACCTCGGGTCCAAGACAGGGCGACAGTCAAGGCAGCGGACCACTGCAGCCGTCCGAACGGGAACCCTCGTGGAAGAGAACGTCGGGCCACTTTTGCGATATGCCGGGATCGATTAAGTGGGGCGCCTCCCTCTGGAATCTTCACACGAAGCTTCTCGAACTCTTCAGGCTTTTGGACCGGTACCGAATGACGTCGCCCCACGTTGGGCGCCAATTGGAGTTCTGGACTTTTTGGTACTGTCCAGAGGTGTCAGGGACAACACCCGAAGGCCCCTGAGTTCTACCTGTCTCGGTGCACAAATAAACAGAAACACGGGCTTCTCGATGGTGGCGTCAAAGACCAAAGGTTTATTACTGCAGGGACACAGAAGTCTCGGAAACTACACACGGGCAGAATCTAGGAGCCTGTTCGATTTGTACCAAGTGGGTTGCTCCTTAAATACAGAATTTTTAGCTAGGGGCAAAATTCTTCACATGTTGGTATGTTTCTAAACCTTTATGTCTAAACAATAAATATTTGGCGTTACACAAGAATCGTCAACAATATCTGATGTCAAAACATTACAAACGAGGGGTTCCCACTGTTCCATCATAATCCCATGTCAACTTTTCATTCAAGAGCCGGACCGCCTCATCGTAAATTTCGTTACCTCCCCCTAATAAAGGCCCAGAAGGAAAGGAGCAGAGCCAGGTGCGGAAGATAGAAAAGCAGGATAAGAGATGTTTGTGGGTTGTAAATGGGCAAGGCTACTGGCTTCGGCCGCCTAATCATGATCAGGCCAACGAACACGAGAACCAGTATAGCAGGACTGGCCTCAGGCTGGGGAGGCAGCTTTTGCCGAGTCATGCGGCCACAGCGTTTCTGTCCTAAGGTGCACGTGTCACTAGCAAGGTGAATCGCCGGCTAAGGCTTACGTGTCCTTAGTGAAATGGGTTGATCAGAGGTCATTGCGTGTCCATTGACTATGTGAGGGCAAGAATACAAAATGGCTGCCATACTCTAAGATGGATGCCATGGGTGAATCAGAAATATGTTTATAACAGGAGTGCTCTTGCTCGTAGCATAGCGAAAACACCAGGATATGCTAAATGGATCATTTGCGGTTCACTGATACCAAAATTATGAGTTTATGACAATGTTGAAAACACGGGTTCAAATCGTCACGGAACCTCAGTGTATAGAAAAAGTGCTCATCAGGGACGGGAGTAGAAACAACATACAGTTCACGGGCAGGAGCTTTCTCCTCAACAAACCACATGACTGTAGCGATGACTGCTATAACGAGAATGAACCCTACAGAACCAAAAATCTTTCTTTTATCCCTTTTGAGCAAAGTACACAGTATCTTCCTGTAACTAGAGTGTTGTCAGAACTCTTACCCTTGAGATTGCCGTTGTTTTCTTCACCATCGGGCCAAGACGGGTGTCACTACTCTAATGCATGGCTGATCCCCCCCCCCTTGCCTCATTGGCTCTCCGTTTCACAAAACTAGGGACCGTTCTGACAACTTCTCATACAATTGCAGATTATTTTCTTGGTCATAGATTGTATCTCCTTGATGCAGGCGTTGTCTGGTCCGGGAAGAACTCCTCAGAATCGTCAGGTACCACAGCACGGCCTCTCTCTGTAGTCAGGATATCTCGATGGTCAGTCAGTACAGCAGGCTCCACCAGATCAGGTTGCACTTTCCGGCAATGGATCGAGTGGATCCAGTTTTTGCGATTCGTCACCCGTACTGCTGTTCTCATTGGCTAGGAGGACTTGTTCAGGGCCACATCATCTCGGTTACAGACTGTTCGACCTCTCAAACGATTTCACGAGGACAGAGTCCCCAGGCCGGGGATTATGACCTGCTCCTGTGGACCGATCAGGGAGTGCCTCTCAAACCTGTTGATGAATGGAAACCAAGCTATCAGTTAATTGTGCCAAATAGTCATTCATTAAAACACAAGGTACATCATACACTGAACTCGGTTTGGGCACCACCCATATGTTCATGGGGCACCCGAAGACGATCTCATAAGGCGTTAAGCCCGTCCGAGAGTGTGGTACCGATCTGATAGACAACAACGCCAAAGGCAGAGCATCTGGCCAAGTCAAAGAAGTAGAAGCCTGTATCTTTGCAATTTTCAATTTCAGAGTGCCGTTATATTTCTCCACCAATCCTGCTGATTGCGGGTGGAATACGGTGTGGAACTTTTGCACAATGCCTAATCCCTTCAGGACATACTTAATAACGTCCGCCACGAAATGGGGCCTGTTATCACTCCACAACAATCTACAAACACCGAAACGAGGGAAAAATTCCTTCAAAAGCACCGTAGCAGTAGTCATGGCAGTATTATCCTTAGTAGTGTATGCTTCAATCCATTTACTGAATGCACAAACCACAACCAAGACGTACTTCAGATTATTACAGCGTTCCAGCTGAATATAATCCATTTGCAATACTTCAAAAGGTGCAGTGGGTGATGCAAATCCTCCTGCTGGAGTTTGTATCCCTTTCCCTGGATTGTATTTAAGGCAAATCATGCAAGTCTGTATCACTCTCTTAGCTACACTAGCAATCTCTGGATGCTCCCATACTTGTGTAAGCAATTTCACAATTGCCGAAGCTCCAACATGTGCCTGCCCATGTGCCATCTGAACCATAGGTTGTACGAAGGCTGTGGGTAACTTCCATCTATCCATCTGCTTATTCCTCCAACAACCCTCATCGTCCAATTCTCCATCTTTTGACCATTGCTCTCGTTCTTTCTCAGTAGCAGTCTTTTGTATTTCTAGTACCTTCTCCCTAGCATCGTGCCACCGTTCAGCTTGTGACTTCACAACATACATTGAAGTGGAGCCAGGCTGCATCGCAGTTTCTCGTGCCACTCGATCTACAAAAGCGTTTCCTTGTCCCACTTTATCTGTCACTTTCTTGTGTGCACTACATTTCACTATAGCTATTCTCTTAGGGAGCGTCAGTGCGGTCAAAAGCTGGTGTACTAATTCTCCATACATATTCTGAGTTCCATGTGATGTCAAAAAGCCCCTTTCCTTCCAGAGTAGGCCGAAATTGTGCGCTACTCTGAAAGCATAGCGGCTCTCTGTGTAAACATTCACACATAATCCTGTACTAAGCTCGCAAGCTTCTATCAACGCTATCAGTTCTGCTGCCTGAGCTGATTTCTGTGGTATGCATGCTGTCTCCACTACTGTGTGTAATGTGGTAATTGCATATGCTGCAGAAGTGGTTCCATCTGGTAATTTTAAACAGGACCCATCCACCCACAGCTCTCCATCCACATCTGTAAAGGGCGTATCCTGCAAATCAATACGACCCTTTGTCTGTTCCACGGTCACAAAGACACAGTCATGCGTCTCTTGCGCCTCAGGCTGAGTCGCTGGGAAAGGCAACAATGTAGCTGGATTCAGTGTTGCACATCTCTTCAAAGTTATGTGAGGAGCCAACAGTGTCAGCTCGTATCCTGTCAAACGAGCACTAGTTAAATGCTGCGTCTTCGTCTGGTTCAAAAGGGCATCAACAGCATGGGGAACCAACACCAACAGCTTATGAGATAAGACTATCCCTTCACTCTGGCGTTTTTGACACTGCTGTCACCGCAACTGAGCAAAAACACCCAGGCAACGCTCGAGCAACAGGATGAAGTACTGCCGAAAAGTATGCACAAGGGCGCTGCTTATCGCCGTGCATCTTCACTAACACTGATAACGCACATCCATCTCTCTCATGCACATACAATGTAAAGAGCTTTGCATAGTCAGGGGTGCCTAATACTGGTGCCGAACAAAGGGCCTGACGTAATTGGTAAAAAGCATTCTCACATTCATCCGTCCATGGAAGGGGAACTGGGGTGTCCTTTGTCAACAGGCTTAACAGTGGTTTAACTATGTGTGAAAACCCTAATATCCATTGTCTACAAAAGGAGGTGAGACCCAAAAAGGCTCGGACTTCTTTCTGCGTGGAGGGTACTGGTATGTCTAAAATAGCTTGAATACGATCCGGCGTAAGTGCACGCCCCTCCTTAAACAAAAGGTGACCTAAGTAGGTTACCTTTGGTCTACAATATTGCAGTTTTTTCTTCGATACTTTGTGATTGTGCGATGCCAAAAATGTAAGTAAAGACAAAGTGCATTTTTCACATTGCTCAGGGGTGTCGGCGGCCAACAAGATGTCATCGACATATAGTATAAGCACCACACCGTCAGGTAAAACAAAAGAATCTAGTTGTCGTTTCAATGCCTGACTATAAATGCTAGGACTCTCAGTATAGCCTTGAGGAACTCTACAGACTCTGTACGATCTATTATTCAAAGTGAATCCAAAAAGGTATCGGCTGTCAGGATGAATAGGGATCGAAAAGAAAACGTTCTTCAAGTCTATAACAGAGAACGTTGTTGCAGTTGGTGAGACCAAAGTAAGAAGTGTCGTGATATTAGAAACCACAGGATATTGAGGTATCACAATCTTATTAACCTCCCTCAAATCAATATTAAATCGATAAATCCTGGTGTCAGTGTCTTTCTTCAAAATCGGTAGGATAGTACTGTTACACACATTGTATGGGACTTCTTCAACCACCCCTGCTTTAATCAAGTCCTGTACTATTTGTATGAGCGCCTCCTCCCCCTCCTGTGCAATCTGATACTGAGGCAGGCGTGGCAGCACAGCTCCCTCCTTAACACTAATGTGCACTGGAGGAATAACCATCCGTCCCACGTCGGTATGGACGTGGCACACAAAGATTCAGGTAAAGAGGCCAAAGCAGCCTCCACAGTAATCATGTACACTCTCTCCATTGATGGATAATTGTCATTTAAAATAACACGTACTCCCTCGGGAGAGCACCGTATCGTGTACCGAAAATATTTGAGCATATCCAGGCCGACGATATTATCAGGGGTGTTTGGGGAGAGTAGGAATGGGCATGGTGCAGCAAACTGATCTACATAAAGTGCAAGAGGTTGTGACAGTGGGCTAACAGAAGGAGTTCCATCGAACCCTATTGACGTAATCGATGAGCCAGACAGGGGAGCCCTCGGAACCAATTTTTTGGACAAAGCGCTACGAGTGGCTCCTGTATCAACCAAGAACCTATCAGTAGAGCCCAAAACATGTGCTGTAACATAAGGACCCCTCTGATCTACTGGCACTTCAACTGGTTCCTTACCCCATCCTACACAATCCTATGCATACTGTGAATCATGCTGTTCGGGATGTGCATAATCAGACATTTGGTACTGATTCCGTCGATCAAAAACATTGGACCCATCTCGGGATCGCACATTAGAATCAAACCTAGCTTGATCATTTGTGTTGTTTCTAGGGCCTGAAAAATTTCCTCTATCCCTCACGGACCCTTGCCCACGCTCCTGTTGTTGTGCGTGTAACACCGGGCACTCGCTCGCCCAATGGCCTTTCTGTCTACAATACGCACATTGATCCCGGGCCAAATCAGTACGAACCGAAGGAAGGGTAGAAAAATGTCTGCCACCCCGCTCGTTACCTCTACGAAGTGGCCCATATACTTGCGCTAACATAACCTTTGTTTTTAGATCTTTAGATTTCTTTTCCTCATTCCCTTTCGCTTCTAATTCCTGACACTCATAATACTGAGCCATCGTCAGGAGGGATGCTGGTGTCGAAGTTGTCCAAGAAATTTCACTCGCTTTTAATCGAGCTGCTATACTTGGTTCGAGACATATTTATCAACAAAGAGATGTCGGCCCATATCGTCCGTAAGCGACTGGCCGCTAAAATCATGGAATGTTTCCTCAAACCGCGTGAAGAAATCCGATATGGATTCATCTACTTTCTGTTTACAGGATGCTAACATAGTCCAATCAATCTTTTTAGGGGGGATAAGCATTTTCAATTTAGCTACAATGGCAGCAGGGAGATCTAAAATCGATTGGGGCGGCTTCTGTGCTGGTTTTCTCTCCCTGTCCTCATCCTCCGAGGTCCACCCACCGAGCTTTAAATACCGGAAGATCGTCAACCTTTCGTATCGATCTCCACATATCTGGTGGCAATATAAGCCCGAAAAACAAATCAATATCAGTCAAAGTCATAGTACAGGAATTCAAAGCCCCCTCAACTTCCTCATAAAAAGCTGCGGGATTCTTTTGAGGATCAGGTAATGCTGCTTTCAATGCCATAACATCTGCTCTATTCCAAGGAGTATAAACCCAATTATAAATAAAATACCCTTGAGCATCAGGGGATCCTCTATCCGTACTAGTACCCGCTCCCTTAGGGGGAACATACAAAGACGCCGCCTCCCGCATCGGTTTAGCATGCACTGCATCGATCTTATCTGAATAAAAAATGGATGACTGCTTCCTGCCACCAGCCGGAGTCGAGGTCTCGTCGCCAGCCTTCTGTTTCCGTGCTTCATCCCGGAGCCGAAACATTTCATCCCGTAACGCAAATAGCCGTCGTATTGCATTGGGCACCTGGGGAGAAAGAAAAAGACCTTTACGCAGTTCCTTTGCATCAGCTATCACATCCGCTGGTTCAAGAACATCAGAATATCTCCGAAAGGCTGACACCACCTCATCAGAAAGAAAACTAGCAAAATACAATCTTTCCCTATCTTCCCATGTTTCAAGCTCTGTCAACAAATCGGCTAAGGACATGGTATCTTTGGTGACTCGATAAGCAATCTTACGAAGATCAGCCATACGATCGGTCGATAACATAGACCGCGTATCCCTCTTCTGGTCGGGCGGCCTAGAATCTTGATCTCCTTCATTCGGGGTGGACGGACCAGCGGACGGCGGTGGTGAACGATCTAGTAACGAAAAATCATCATCTGATTTATTAAGGACAGGATAGAGAGGCTGACGAACAGGGTACTGGCCAGATATTTGCAACCGTCGTTCTTTCTCTTGCTTCTCTTCTAATTCTTTAGCTTCTCGCTTTTTCAGCTCTTGCGCTTTTTCACGCTCACTCTTTCGCTGCTCTTTTTCAATCAGTGCTTGCTCACGCTTCTCACGCTCTCGCACGTCTTTCACCCACATTCGTATACATTCAAACATATCTTGTCGCACTCTCCGTTTACACATACACTGTTCCACATACTCAATCTTCCTCAAATCAAACGATCCATACATAGGCCATCGCAACTCAGGATCTTTCTTGGTATATTTCCTCCACAACGTGCTGTACAATATGGGGGAAAGACCAAACTTGACATACATATCCCTATTCGGCGTCCCTTCTGGGGAAGCCGGCTGTGATTCTTCAAGTATCAACCAGTCATTTCCAAAACTGCAGCACCACTTACGAAGTGCTCTAATAACAGGCATGTCTTAAAAATAATGCAGAATATGCAATATTACAATTAAATGGCACTTAAACGTTGCGCCGCCAAATTCATAGGTCAGGAGAAATATCCCCACATTGCCTGCCTATATGGGTTGCAACTCATATATCACTCTCATAGGCTCAATAATATGACTAGTCATCACAAAACAATCAAACAAATTAGTCGGGGCAAGCGTATCCTAAAACTGCCTTGCCAAACAAGACTATCAAAGGCTCGGAGTAAGTATCGTACAACGATTCTTACCAGTCAAGAGCGTCCAGATTCCAACTGCCAAGTCCTGAATTCGCCCAAACGGCCACTACGTGGCAAACCGACAGAAGAGGTCTCAGTTGATGACCGGCGCTACCCAGATGGTCAGATCGGAAGGGAAGGAAGAATACCTCGGGATGCCAGGACTAAAGGCGCCGCTGGCAGTGATCACGTCCCCGGCAGGGTTCCAATCCTTCGTCATGACCAGTCCTTCGAGCATCCGAGTCGCCGATGAGCCCCACGTGACGGGCGCCAATTGATGAATACAGGCCTCAGCCAGGCCCGTGAATGCGAAAAGGGTTCGCCCTTCTGTACGCAAAGTCCTCAGACTACACAAGAAATTGGCACGGAAACTGGAAATACAAAGACATAGTTTAATAAACCTTTAAAGGTGGTACTACAGCCCACACAACACTCTACAGTATTGTACAAGGTAGCACAAAGAACATGAACATGTGGCCCCCTTTTATACACAAAGAAAGGGGCTCATAAGTGGGCGGTTACAGCTCTAAAGTATGATTTACGACCATATAAGGACATTTCTTGAACATGGTCAATACATGGGTGGAGATATCGGTTCATGAAGCCCCCTGAATGCACATTTCGATCCCCTCTAAGCAGAAACAGATGTTACACGTACTGGGCATGCGCTAGATAGGCTGGAGCTATTTATAGCTTGTTGCTGGGCAAACTCCAGGGGTGACGGGCAGTGAGGTAGGACTTGCCTCGTGGCGAGCACATGGCACAATGTAGCCTACAAGATGGAGGCCAGAAAACAAAATGGAGTCCGGCCGTACATACAAGTATGAGCAGGAAAACTATACTGAAAACACAATAGCATGTCTTCAGCGAATGCTTAATATTATCGCCGTTTTATTTACAACACACCCTGCCTCAATACACTATCTCCTGTCTGGGGAGGTGTAGCACCTCCCTGCGACAGGAAACCCTTTGTCCAGGCCTCCTCTGCCAAGTTTCGGTCAGCAGCAGGAGGTCAGACTCGTGTCGGTGGCAGCAGCATCCATTTTGTGATGCTGAGGCTCTTTCAGAAATCAACCGCGTTTTAGCAAAGTAACATGCCTTCTCCCTCTAGAAGGGTGGAATGCTATCCCCGTCAAGAGGACTGTCAAGGGGATAGTATTCCAAATCGTATGACACCTTACATGACATGTTTTGATAAAGCCAAACCAAAGTTAACATATAACCGCGATGGATTATAAGGTACTTAATAGTTTATGGTATGGAATTTTCCCGTAACAGCTTAGGGAGTTGGTCCCGCCAGCTGCAGACAGGCTCAGCTCATGCTAGAGCACCATCTCACATAAAACCAAGCACTCTGCCTCCAGGATTGTTAAGGCCTGCCATTGGAGTGACTTATAGGTATGTATGTGTCTAGATATAGGTTTAGATATAGGTATACTATATCTAAGCAAGGGGTGATTACACCACCTTGCCCCAGCTGAGTGATCAGCCAGTTGTGTCAATTTAAGAACCAGCCAGGGGTGGCAAAAGCTATGCTGCAGCCCCTGGTAGGCCTTGGATGCACCTATGCCCTTGGCACCTATAGGGCACTATATAGGGGCTGACAAGGTGTCCAGTACCAATTCGGTTATGCACCTAGGGTGCATGGAGTCCATTTTAAGGAATGAGCAGATAGCCTGGGGCCCTGAATAGCAGGGAACCAGGCCAACTAAGTCGAAAACCAGCTAAACACAAGGCAAAAAATCTGGGGTAACCGTAGTCAGGAGTCCACCCTCCTACAAAGCCCAGCCAATTGGAGTTAAAAAAACAGGTTTTACTCACAGACCGTGAGAGTTTTAGAATGAGAGCATCTCGTTTGAGCTGCTTCAGATATGTTGAATGATATTTATGAGAAACTAGTGACTGACGTGGAGGACTGTGAACCCAGATCTTAAGACGTCGGTGGCACAGCGTGACAAAATGAGAAAAGTTGCACCTTACAGACTCTGTTTCTGATGTCGGAGGACCCCTCTGAGGCCAGTGCTTAGCACTGTTTTCTGACACACCCAGGAACTCTAGGGCAGGTGCCTCTCTCTGTGATCTGTAGAGCAGTGCTTAATTTGTATTGGTATTTGCTGATGCTCAGCACCTGTACCTATTTCTTAACACCAGCACTTAGTTCTGACACTCCACCACACAGTGGCACTGCCTATCCATTTTTTAACAAAGCACATCGCCTACAATTTGTAACAATTCAATGCAGATTAAAAAAATATTAATAGAAGCTCACCGAGGCCATTCACGCAACTTTGGGTGACATGGACTTGTCCAAATTGTCATATTCATTGGAGTATGATGGCTGTTAGGTATCATTGGCATCAGTATTTGGCAGCTGCGGCAAATGGTAGTGCAAGATGAGGTGGTCCTAGCCTGGCACTTATATTTTAAAATTAAGCACTACTATCGAGTACATGATTTCAAAGCAATGAGTGCTGGGCGTAGACTGATCGAGCAGTTAATCCTCCAAAATGGTAACATGCATTGCATGCAAATAATGAAATTTATTCCAATTTATGTAATATACTCATATATGTATGTCCCAAGTTTCCAACGCAATGCATTAAAAAAAGAGTCTACAAAATACTAAGATGAATCATGGGTGCTACATATATATATATATATATATTCAATGAAAAAACCATTGGTTTTAGGCCATATATAGTTAGGGATTTGCATTTACAAAACCTTATTTTACTCGCATAAAACCATTGAAATTCCATATATAGTTAGATGCGCTAACTATATATCGCGCACCCGCAATCCACTGCTGATGATGTCACATATTACATCATTCATGACATGGTCAGTGACATCACTGATGACATCACTGATGACAACTCAAATGACATCACTGATGACAACATCCAGTGACTGTATGTTTCTGTAAAGTTAAAATATGTCTTACATATTGAAGAATGAGTGGATGTATAAATGTCTGGATGAAGGATTTAGTAGGTGCATGACTGTATGAGGGAGTGATTAAATGTGTCTCACTGAGTGCATGGGTTAGTGATTAAACTGTATTAATTTGTGCATCATTATATCTGTTGTTCTGTAAACTGCTGCATGTGTTGATCAGTAGCTATATGAATAACTATATGGGTTATTGATTGGTTGCTCAAGTATTTGTATGGGAGACTGAGTATGTGTGTGGGTGGCTGGGAGGTGTGTGACTCTGTGCATAGATGTGTAAGCAGTTGATTCACTAGGTGTATGAGTTCAAGAGTGCATGTGGAAACAGCTATATGGGCGGTTGACTGTGTGCATGAGTGTATTGGTGAGTGAATGGATATCTCAGTGCTACATGTCAAAGTAAGTACATATGTAAAACACAGTACATGTGAGAGTTAACATATATAAATAACTGTGCATAACAGCCAGTGAATGTGTGAGTGGCTGTATGGATCATTGTGAACATGTATCAAGGATTGTATAAGAGAGTAAATATGTGTTAGAATATGTTTCAATAAGTAAGGCGTGTATAACTGTATAGTTGAGGAATTGGAGGTGTGTTTGATTCTTTGCATGACTGTCTAGGTGTATGAGTAACTCCATGGATGAGTGACAGTCTGTGAGTGTCTGTTTTCACTGAGTGTATCTAAGGATATATCAGAGTCTGTAGAGGTTCATCGTATTAACACATGAATGATGTCATCTGTGATGTTGTCAGTGATGTCATTTGAGTTGTCATCAGTGATGTCATCAGTGATGTCATTTGAGATGTCATCAGTGATGTCATTTGAGTTGTCATCAGTGATGTCATCAGTGATGTCCCTGACCATGTCATGAATGATGTAATATGTGACATCATCAGCAGTGGATTGCGGGTGCGCGATATATAGTTAGCGCATTTAACTATATATGGAATTTCAATGGTTTTATGCGAGTAAAATAAGGTTTTGTAAATGCAAATCCCTAACTATATATGGCCTAAAACCAATGGTTTTTTCATTGAATTTTCAAGGTTTTGTAAATGCAAATTCCTAACTATATATCGACTATAACCTATTGTTTTTTCAGTGAATTTCAATGGTTTTTTAATAGCAAATATGAAAAGCTTTAAAATGTCAAGTACGTGATAGATAAAAACATTTTCGTATTTATGCACGCTGATGTGCTTTGAACGCTGCACCCCCCCCTCCCCTCTTTTCTCTTAGTAGTACTCTCTCTTTGCAGATAGTGAACGGTAGTTAACGCAGACCTTTACCCCCGTTGTAATCCGTTGTACCTGCTTGTCTCTCCATTTGATTGATTGTTATCCAAGCATTTACTGTTTTACAATTGATTCTCTTTGGTTCAATCTCTATTTACAAACAAGCACAAAGTCGCAATACTCTGTTTAGTCTTTGCAGATAGTGAAAAATCGTGTAAAAAAATAAAAGTAATCGAGCAAAATCAGTAGGCCACTAATTGGATCTCTTTTTGACCTCGCTAAAATAGAAATATTAGGAACAACCCTTCATGAGAAATACGAAAATAGTGAGATGAACTTAGCTCCACACCATGAGGGCTGCAAGACAGCTCGACTCCGTCACCCACCCCGCCCAAAATAACGACAAACCCTATGCAAATATTAAAAATATAGACAACACACCAGCAAAGAAACAGGGTAAAACATTTTATTAAATAACTATTTACATAACTATTTTATACTTTTTATTGCCCGATCCGGCTAGCTCAATCGATCGAGCATGAAACTCATGCACTCTGATAGTAAGCGTTGCTACTGATGCTATGCAGACCAAAACTGGTTTTCAGTTTGTACATTTTTCTAGATTTTTCAATCCAAGGTTGGTTGACTTTGTAGAACGATGGCTTCAGATTTTCAACATACGGTGTGGTGGCGCAGACTGGGAGGGGGCGCTTCGCTCCTGCCCCCTCCCCAAGTAAGATTTTCATACGTGAAAGTACGTTAATGGTTTTGGTCCCTGAGTTGCTTCAATGTCACTGCCATTCTCGAATGGCATAAGTTCTGGATGTTGGGTGCCATAGTTCAGAGTTCTGAGCAGCGCTTGTAACACTGTCTGAAGCTTATTTCCACCTACTGCAGCTTCACTATTCTCAAAGTAAGTGAGTGTCGTTTGTGGACCTGACTGCATTTGAAAACAATGTGATATGAAACCTTCCTAAACAGCTTGACGGAGGCCCCCGAGGGGCGGTGTGATGGCCATGGACTCGGAGAATACACTTGGCTCCGACCCCCTCCCCAAGTCTTATAGCACCGGTGTAGCCTGAGATCGCCCCCGACATAGGCGGCCGGCTCTCGGGGTCCGGCGGAACTTTTTGCCTTTTGATGACTCTTCTATTCTGGACCTTGTCCCACAATCCGTTTGACCTGAAGACACGCTGTAGTGGGGCGCCCCTTTACCGTTTCAGTTGCCATTCCGCCCGCTTTTGCTACACTGTGCCTCTTCCGCCATTCAGCTGTTTACCGCCCGCTCTTGCGACTACAGCGTCTCGCTCACCATGTAGTTGAGTTGCTCCCGCTCTTGCGGTGCAGCGATAGGCGGCTGCCACAGGACTCTCAAAATGGCGGCCGGCTCTTCGGTTTTGGGCCTGGTCCACTAAAATGGCCCTGGGACACCTTTGAACTCGGACGCTTCCCTGATAGGGCTTGGGTCCCATTCTCGAAAGCGTCCCCTCAGCCGTGAAGATTCTACAAAAGTCTTGGGGGCCCCGACTCCCGCAAGCTTCTGGTGGGGAGCGGCTGCCATGTCTGCTCGTGGAATGGCCACGAGGGAGCTACGAGATGGTAGTGCTCTCATGCTGACGCCAGCTTTAGTCTGAAACATCCAGAAACACTGTAGACTACCAATTCGATCAGTTCCGGTAGCGCCCCAACATGACCCCGAAGAGAAGAACTTGCCCTCCCCTCTTTGACTGATGGTTCTTGTTGCCTGTCCCCTCTGTTGTCATTTAACAGAACTTTTTGGACTGCTGAAAGGGGTTGTGTTCCGAACGCTGGTTGGTGGAGACATTTTGACTATATTCTTGACCTACGTTGTCGCGTAATGCGTTATATGACACGCCGCGTTAGCGCACCCGGAAGTGATCCGAGGCGCGGCGCGCAGAGCGTAACGTAAGCATAACAGGTCATGTGACTTGTTAATAAAACTTTTCATTGGTTCATTTTACTTTTGTTATTTTAATGATGAAAAGCTTGGTCATATGACCTAAAAATTACGCTTTTTATTGTTTTCGAACATTATTTTTTTTTAAACATATGTTATAATATTCCAGGCTAATGTACTTTCCCGGAAAGTTTACAACTGTCCTGCAAGTAAAATATATTCCTTTTTCGAGAAAAAGGGCGTTTCTTCGTTCCATGACGGAGCCGTTGAGTAAAAGAGACTCGGCCTGCTGTCTTAGTCGCCGATACACCTGATTATCAGATTCTTATCGATCACTTTATGTTGCAGAAATGAAAAACACAACTGCCCTTGACCATTTATCTTTACTGCGTTCCTACATATTATACCTTTTATCCGTCATGTAATTGGACTGCTTTATTTCACTTGCCTTTTACTGATTCGAAAACAGTGACTAAAAGTAAAAACTTTACCAATGTAAATACTACTACCGTGTTTTGTTTTAAAAACCTTTATTGTGAAAATGTCAGTATACAAATACGGGCCTATAACCACGTGGGCCGGCCACGGAGCAAACTGAAATCGTATATGATGAGGAGACATTTACACTGTAGAGGAACGTAACGAGCGGGCCATTAGGTTGGAAGAACTAAGGTGTCTAACAGTTGCGGAATCGGTGGACGTACATTTTGTAATTAAAATAAGACAGGGCCACTTACAATAAAATTTTCTAGATATACATTTGCGGGCAAGGAGTTACGAGTCCCATTTATACCGGCGCCATTTTGGGCGAGGCCGGGCAGGTCCAAGATATAGTCAAAATGTCTCCACCAACCATCGGCCAAACCAGAACCCCTTTCGGCCCTGTATGCTACAAGATGGTGTCTTCCATTCAGAAAATATTGTTGGCAGCATTTTGAAAGGAAACATAAACAGCCGTTCTCCTAGTGAGTCTCACATTGTTACATTTAGGAAGAATGTTGAAGAGTAGTATGTGGAAAATCTGAAGCCATTTTTCTACAAACTCTCAATCAGCCTTGGATGGAAAAATCCTGAAGAATGTACAAACTGAAAACCAATTTTTGTCTGTATAGCATCAACAGCAACGCTTGAGTCAGCTTTGTATCAAGCCGCCATTTTCATTCAATCAATAGCGTCCCCATGCACACATTCAGGGACCTGGTCGTGTCTTCAGATGAAACGGATTGTAGGAAAAGAAGCAGAAAGGAAAAGGAAAAAAGTTCCGCCGGACCTCGGGAGCCGGCCGCCTATGTCATGTGCGACCTTTGGCCACACCAGGGCAATAGTGAAGCTGCAGCAGGTGCAAATAAGCTTCAGACAGTCTTACAAGCACTGCTCAGAACTCTCAACTATGGCACTCAACATCCAGGACTTGCCATTCGGATCTTGGCGCCTTGTGCTGGTTCCGACCTATTCACACATCGGTCCACTACTGACATCACCTCATAAGCCAACGGGGCACCCCACGCCGACTTTCGGCGCAGCATTGTAGGATGGCCACACCAGTGCGGCAACTTGCTGGACACCACCTCGGTGCCATCCGGATCTCGGCGCGTTCGAGTCACTGTACCGCAAAACTGACCGGAACTCAGCTGGACACGCCGTCTTTCGGCGCAGCATTGTAGGATGGCCACACCAGTGCGGCAACTTGCTGGACACCACCTCGGTGCCATCCGGATCTCGGCGCGTTCGAGTCACTGTACCGCAAGAGTGACCGCAACTCAGCTGGACACGCCGTCTTTCGGCGCAGCATTGTAGGATGGCCACACCAGTGCGGCAATTTGCTGGACACCACCTCGGTGCCATCCGGATCTCGACGCGTTGTGCTGCCTTCGGCCTATTCGCACATCGGTCCGCTACTGACGCCGCCTCACGTGCCAACAGATTTTCTACGCTTTTTGTAGCCCTATGCCGCATAACAGGTCATGTGACTTGTTTATAAAACTTTTCATTGGTTCATTTTACTTTTGGTTTCCTAAAGATGGAAGGCTTGGTCATATGACCTAAAAATAACACTTTTCATTGGTTTAGAACATTTTTTTTTCCCAAACGATGAAAGCCCCACCTTGTTTCTGGATCATTCAAACTGAAGCTGGCGTCAGCATGAGAGCACCACCATCTCGTGGCTCCGTCGTGGTCATTCCGCGAGCAATCATGGCAGCCGCTCCCCACCGGAAGCCTGCGGGAGTCGGGGGCCCCCAAGACTTTTGTAGAATCTTCACGGCTGAGGGGACGCTTTTCGAGAATGGAGCCCAAGCCCTAGCAGGCAAGCGTCCGAGTTCCAAGGTGTCCCAGGGCCATTTCAGTGGACCAGGCCCAAAACCGAAGAGCCGTCCGCCATTTTAAGAGTCATGTGGCAGCCGCCTATCGCTGCACTGCAAGAGTGGGAGCAACTCAACAACATGGTGAGCGAGACGCTGTAGCCGCAAGAGCGGGCGCAACACAGCTGGATGGCCGCCACCTGGGGAGGCACGTTCACGCCGCCTCCCCCACGCCCCCCCCCCCCCCCGGGCCGCCCCACGCCAATTTTCGGAGCAGCATTGTAGGATACCAAAACCAGTGCGGCAGTTTACTGGACATCACCTGGGTGCCATCAACATCTCAGCGCGTTCTGCTGCCTTGGGACTATTCGCACAACCGACCGCTACTGACGAGGCCTCCCTCCGCACCACCCGGGACGCCCCACGCCAATTTTCGGAGCAGCATTGTAGGATCCCAAAACCAGTGCGGCACCCAGGCGACATCACCTGGGTGCCGTCCAGAACTCTGCACGTTGTGCTGCCTTGGGACTATTCGCACAAAAGACAGCTTCTGACCATTGTTGCTTTTTTGGGTGAAAAATGTTTAAATGTTTTTACAGTTTTTGTTCCGTTCATTATATTTAAAAGTTAATAAAGTTTTATAATCTTGCTTTGTTGGAGTGTTATATATTTTTTTAAAAACGGGTGAATGGGGCCTTGAATCGGGTTATTGTCATGTGTGGGCTTTGGAAGTGTGCTGCTGCAGGATCGGACATTTCAAACTCAAATGCACGTTCTTTTTCTTACCTTTCCGAAGCATGGAGCGCAATAGCAGGCAGAGAAAGGGTGATGCACGTGTTGAACACTACCTGACCTGGCAAGTTGCTGGCAGTGCCCCCCCGCCCGCTCCTGAAAGAGGGCACACACACACCGCCGCCCCGAGTACTTCACAAATCTTTAAAAGACCATGCGCTTGTTCATGAGGCTTAAATGGTTTATCACCTCTTCTAGAACCCCTGCATCGACCCTCTGACGTTTCCTGGAAAAATTACCACGTAACACAATACCAAGCCCTGTCAGCTGAAACCCCCGAGGAATCGTGGGGCATATTATCAAGGGGGTTTATCTCCGCTTTTTTGGCTTTAAAAGCCATGAAATCGGAGATAAAATTATCTCCCTATTACCAAGCTGTCGCTAACACCAGTTAGTGACAGCTAAAAGGAGATAGCGACCATCTTGGGCCCCGCTTTGCATGTCAGTGATACTTATCACTAATGACATGCAAAGTGGGCGTGCCAAGATGTTAGCGACTGGAAACAGTCCCTAACATCGCTATCTCCTATTACCAACTTTTGGAGATATTCGCGCTGAGCGCGAATATCTCCAAAAGCTAACACCTGCCCTGAGCAGTTCTTAGCCATGTTATCCAATGGGAGGTGGATAACATGGCTAAGAGCATTTGCTCGATAATACATGAATATCGCTGACTTTTCTGCGATAATAGCAAGGTTTATCTGCGATAAAAATCGCCGATGTGCGGCGATAATTTTTGTCTCTAAACAAGTTAGAGACAAAAATTATCGCTAGTTGTTCGTAATATGCCCCCGGGTTTTTGCTTGCAGAAATCGGGAGGCGGGAGACTAGCACTGAAATCAGTAGTCTCACGCCTGAATCGGGAGGGTTGGCATGTCTGGATTCTCTACAGCTGGGGCCATAAACTACATCCGCAGGGGTAGGTGATAGCCTGGGACCAGCCTGGCATCTAAAATGGCTGCCGTGCACGACAAAATTGTGGCATTGGAAAAAAGGCAAGATGGCGCAGACAATGTTTATCAATAAGGATTCATTTATAACAAAATATTTTATCGCAGTGACAAATTGGCGGTCAACACTTCCTGATTTCCATCGAATCGAACGTTAACAGACGTCACGCAGCAAAAAAAAAAAAAAGCTCACGCACAGCCGCTGGAAGAGATGTATCAACATATATGAGCCTCCTCAGCCACCCTCAGGAAACATAGGGGATTAGGATACGTCTCCCGCACCCTCTTATACCTAGTAATTTAATTAAAACGAAGCACAAAATGGCGAATTCCCGTTTCGCTACCAGTTTGCGGCCCAGTTCGCGGCCCGTGAAGCGCTTCTACCTTGAAAAATCATTTTTTTTTTTATTTTCCCCACGGGACCCTTTAATAACCCCAACAACATTCCTAGGAGGTCAAGAGGGGTATACCTTGCCCCCTTTCATTAAATTCCCCCTTCATTTTTCACCTCTTCTTCTCTCTCGATCCTACTGAGAGATAAGATGGCGGCCGCTCCGGACTGTCACGCAGCAAAAAAAAAAAAAGCTCACGCACAGCCGCTGGAAGAGATGTATCAACATATATGAGCCTCCTCAGCCACCCTCAGGAAACATAGGGGATTAGGATACGTCTCCCGCACCCCCTTATACCTAGTAATTTAATTAACGAAGCACAAAATGGCGAATTCCCGTTTCGCTACCAGTTTGCAGCCCAGTTCGCGGCCCGTGAAGCGCTTCTACCGTGAAAAATCATTTTTTTTTTATTTTCCCCACGGGACCCTTTAATAACCCCAACAACATTCCTAGGGGGTATACCTTGCCCCCTTTCATTAAATTCCCCCTTCGTTTTTCACCTCTTCTTCTCTCTCGATCCTACCGAGAGATAAGATGGCGGCCGCTCCGGACTGTTTAGAATGTTGACAGACACCGGAGAGCCAATCAGCTTTCTGCGCTCAAAGTTCCGTTTCGCGAAAAGTAAGCGAACCGGAGCGCAGCCTGGAGCGCTGTTACAGATATATATCTTGTTTTAAACGTTAATTTCTCAAAAACTACTGGAGCACATATATTGAGACCTAGCAAAGGCACATCGGACTAACAGTCCCTACAATTTTGCCAAGTTTCGTGCAAATCCATTCAGCCGTTCGAGCTAAAAGTGAGGCCAAAGGCCCTATGGAAATTAACATGGGAAAAACGTGTTTTGGGACCCCCCTTTTTTCTCGGCCCCCCCTTGACGAAACCCCCCCAAATTTTCGGGGGCTGCTCAGAAACAAAATGTGCCATTTTCCTGAAAATTTCAGCCGATTCCGTCCACAAACGCCAAAGTTATTAGACATAGAATTTTCAAAAGTTCCATAGACAAATAATCCTAACTATATATACCTACTGGCGACCGCCAGTAGGTAATATATATATATATTCAGCCATAAATGGACGTAGCAGACTATATAAGTTGATGATGTGGTAATGAAATTTAGAGACTATAACTGTCTTATAAAGCATGACGGCTGGTTGACAGACGGTTGTAAAACGCTTATTGAGTTTTGTATATGTTTATAGATGTTTACGAATATATATTTATTCATATTTATTGTAATGCGGTGGTTCAACCATATTTTGTACATTATAATACATGGTTTGTAGCCATGAATAAAGGCATTGTTTTGCACTAAGTATAAATGGCACACATAATAACTAAAATAAAATATAGAGACACTTACAGTGTTTTTTACGATCATTAGTTATTTGCAATGTCTCATATTGTCTGCTGCTATTTTTGCGTAATTTGCATAATCTGTGATACCTTTGCTGTTAAAATACAAATGGTTGGTAATTAGGATGTTGCTATAGACAAATTACTGTTTGCTAATGTCCATATGAAGTTTACCATTTGCGTTTTTTGCACATCTTTCTAGCATATCTTTGCACATTATGTGTTCCATGTTTGCTGCTATATTAAGACTGTG
Source organism: Lissotriton vulgaris (assembly GCF_964263255.1). Classification (NCBI taxonomy): domain Eukaryota; kingdom Metazoa; phylum Chordata; class Amphibia; order Caudata; family Salamandridae; genus Lissotriton; species Lissotriton vulgaris. The sequence goes on from NC_141687.1 coordinate 596,588,081, forward strand.
AAAAAACACACTATCTCTATTATCAAATTGTATGTTGAGATGTTTGTCATTTGCGTATTTTGCACACTTCTCCAGCGTATTTTTGCACACTGAGTGCTCAATGTTTGATGATATATTAAGACTGTGAGAGAAAAAAACAGTTTGGCTGTTTCAATATTACATGCTGAGATGTTCACTCAATTTTTAATTTATTATGGGCCGGGCATTTTTATGTATTTAAGAAATGCTGGTTGTTGGATAGTAATTTGTTTATGTTCATTCATTGCCTGTGTGATGCAAGCTCTTTATAAACGCCTACCCCGTCATGGCAACGCATCATGTGATCAAGACACGATAGGGGTTGAAACACGTTATGGCGGGCTGGCTGGTCACGATTGAATAAAACTTGATTGGCACTATACCTGGGTCCATCTTCGTCCTTCTTTGCTGTGGTTAAAACGATTTCCAAAGTGACGTTGGAGAATTATATATATATATATATATATATATATATATATATATATATATATATATATATATATATATATATATATATATAATTATAATTGAATTTTATATAGCGCTATCAGAGCACTTTACATGTCAAGTGAGGAACAGTCAACAAAGATTATAGAGCAATACAGCATTAAGGCAATCAAATCACAGAGGTATATAACAGCCCCGCACTACGGCAACAGCGTTAGTGACTGATTATAGGCTGAGCGAGGCAGACAACTGCTTTGAGTGTCCAGTCGTTGGGGGTATACCTAATTCAGTTTGATGGTGTGTTGATGTAGTCGTAAAGTAGTAGAGATTTGAGATCTCGTTTGAAGCAAGAGAAGGAGGGGTTTCAGCAGAGATCCTTGGGTAGTGAGTTTCAAATCTTAGGAGCATTTCCTAAGATGATTTCTTCTTCAGATTTGGAGGTGTGAGTAAAAGTTAATTTGTGGTTCTCTGATCCCGCCCTCTACCTGCTCTCGATAGATTAGTTTATAGGTATTTGGGATTAATTGTATGCAGGGCTTTGTAAGTGATATGAGAACAATTGAACTCAAGGAAATCGTTTCCTAAACCCTCCATATGAATCCGTGCTTAGTACTTATCAAGCGCTGTTATATGTGTGGGATTCTGCAGGTACTGTTCGAGGATTCTTAGTGCTCCAGGCAAAATAGAATTTAGCCAGCTGAATCCATTCACCACTAAAAGCCTGCTGTCTGTTCTTTTGTCAGTAATTTGGCATCACCGATACGTGACATCCTACCGCTGCATTACAACGTCTTATTAAACTGCACTGCTATGGTATAAGGCGAATAAGTGGTATCCAAAGGTAAAGTCCCCAAGGATACGCAAGAGAGTGATATCATTGGCCCTTGAAAACAAATATGGCCTCCTCAGTCCTTGCACACAGGCATGGCCTGCATGGTCCTCACACACTTCTGGGGTCTCCTCAATCTTTGCGTGATCACATGATCTCAGAGGTTATTATTTATCTGTGTGGTCTGCTAAGCCCCGAGATACAAGTATGGCCTCCTCAGTTTTTGTTTTGTGGCAGTGTTTATTTATTCTTTACAAATACACAGGCTTCTCAGTGTTTGCTTGAGGTATGCCCCACACACAGCTTCAAGGTCCTTTTATATTGGTATTTGGGCTTGGTCTTGAAGCACAGTCCTTGCCTTTTCATGGTGATTGCTGTGCTAACTGATAGTATTTATGTCTGTCCGGGATTCCCATTAAAGTGTTCCATGAGTAGAGTCCTCTCTCCTGCCCTACAATGGCTGCGATCTGCTCCCCTGCAAAATGGCGTCCTGTCCCAGGACACGTTTTAAGCGTTGCGTGGGTTTGGTGCATGAATAGTCGTCAGCTTTGCATGGTAGTGCCAGTCCCCCACACATGATTGACACTCTTACCAGAATACTCTCCCCTGCAGTTTTCTTCTATAAAATGTGTCCCAGGGTTTTTCATTGTAGGGCCCACAGGCCGCTTACGTCGTCTGACCTTTTCACGTGACCCTAGGAAACAAATGACTAGGTCACAGACAAACAGGTAAAGGTTGTGTAGCCTCTTCCACAGCCCTGCACAAAGCAACAAGAGCTGTGCATAGGTGACATCAGAAATAGAATGAAGAAATTGTAATGCAGCTTCAGGGACACATTCATCTTTAGACACATTATTAATAATGCAAATTCTTACAGTAAACCTGCCCTGAGGTGGGCTGGTACTGCTGGAAACCCTTTGCATTCTTCAACCTGTGTTAAATGCCAGTCCTGGGGCTACTGGTAAAAACAGCAAGAGCCTTCAAGATTTTGACATTGTGGTGCAGGGCTGCGCTGCAGGGCTTCTTGCAGCGCTGTCCTGCATCAAAACAAAGGTGCTGGAATGCGCTGTATCTATGAGATACGGCACATTCCTGTCTGCTTTCACTGCACTGTCGCACAAATGACTGCCATGCACCAATGCAGGCACCCTTGCACCGTGGAGAATGCAACACACATAGAGGAAAACATCAGGAGAAATAAAGGTGTTTCTCCTCATTACACCATCCCTGGGGAGGCACATGGTTTTGTCGCATTCCCAGATTTACGCTATGTTGCAATGTGTCAAAATCCTTGGGCGTTGTGTGTGAACACCCACCGCAACACCCATGGCATACCTCCCTGACGCAGTGGGAGGCAACCCAGCGACTTGTGCTGCATTGCCTTACACTCAGCCCTAAAGAAGGCTCTAAACCCATGTGGGGTTTGAAAGTGGTCCAAAGCATGTTGGCTTAATTAGGGTATTTTTTGAGACATTGCCACTCTACCATGAGACCCAAATTCTGTTTTTAATCATGTCTAGAGTACTAACTCATCAAAGGACATTTCCCGGGGTTTACCCTAATACATTTTTAGCTCTTACCTCTTGAATTCCGCCACACATCTAATTAAGATTTATATAACGCCCATCTTCTTTTGGTTGAGTCTGCCCTGGTTGTACTATCATACCAGGGTGTGGATAGGCACTGAAGAGGAAGCATGCCACTATTAAGTGGATGATGTGTCTACTCCAAAATCTTTGGATTTCCCTTTGACTGTCTCTTCTGGCAACTCTATCCTAGCTGCCCTTGCCCATGAGGCACAGGGTCAGACTGATTTGCATATGGCCATGTCTGGACTGGGGTGGCTGAGTGAGCTAAAGAATGATGATGGATTAAATCCAGATCAGTTGACTGGGGGTGAGTGCTTGCAATGTTCAACACTCCGTCCATCATCTTCTTTGGTTTTCCCTTGCCAATACACCTGGCATTTATGGACCTCAGCACAGCCTTCAATACAGCAGATAGAACCAAGTTGTGGGGCGTGGTGGGGTCCATGGGTGGAGAAGGATCTCATTAATTTTCTGAACGACTTGATTGAGTGGTTGGAAGCTTCTGGAAAATTTGGGCCCACAGGTGAATGCACTTAGCACTTTTGGGTAGGGAGAGATGTACGCCAGGGCTGCATCCTAGCGCCCATGCTTTTTATCTTACATATTATTCAGTTGGACTAGTATCTAGTAGCACAATCCAAGGATGTCCTTAGGGTGGGCAACAGGAGGGTGCCAGCACTGTTACAGCCACGGCGGGCAGTAGGTGTAACTGCAGGGCGGTGACGTAGGGAGGGGGATGGGCAGGGTGGGGTGTTGTAATATATGGATTACGGACTTTAACAGGTAAGTAAACATATAAAAAATTAAAACGAATTTTGTTGCGCACACTGCATCGCATTTGGTGATGCAGTGCACACAACGAAATTCGCTTTATTTATTCATATGTTTACTTACCTGTTAAAGTCCGTAATCGATACATTAAAACCCCCCACCCTGCCCCTCCCCCTCCCCACGTCACCGCCCTGCAGTTATACCTACTACCGGCCGTGCCCGCCCTGTTATATGCAGATGAAACTGTACTTATATCTCGCACAGTCAATGGGTTAACAACTTTTAATTGAGCGCTTTTATGATTTTATGGGACGTCTAAGGATGAAAATAAATTCTTCTAAATCTTACACCATAGTGGTAGGGCCAAAGAATGTGAGATCCTGAACCCACATGATCAGAGGCCGGCAGATTAGTAGGACGAATGATATTTGCAATTTAGGTATCCAGATAGATGCAAAATGGCATTCACATGGCATTCACACTTTTGCTAGAAGGCTGGGACGTTCAGAGAGCAAATCTATATTGGCTCCGTATAGAGCCAAGAGCATTCCCACAGTTTCCTTTGGAGCGGAGATCTAGGGCTATGAACCTTGCTACCCCGTGCAGGTGGCAGAGAACACATTTCTCAGGAGGTTGCTGAGACTAGCACAGTCAGTACCCGCAGAGGTCATCCATGAAGAACTGGGTGTGGGTTTTATTTTAGATTGTATTCAACTCTGCCCTGCTCTATTATGGATGTCTGTTTGGTTAAAAAAAGATCAGGAAATTAATAGAACTATCTTGAAAGACTGTTTAGGGTTGGAATACATATATGAGAAAAACAAGGACCCCCTGGGTACCGATAAGGATTCCTAGGGCAGGGTAAATACCTATGTGTGTATAAAACCTAGGACATCTGTATATTATAGACGACCAAATTCGTTTAAAATAGCAAGTGTGAAAAATGAACAAAGACTAAAAATGTATACAGTATATAAATTTAATATATATTAATAAAAAATCATATAGACAAGCAAACTATATGATAGGGCTAAAAAAACAGTTCATAAAAACCAAAACACATATATCATATTCCACTATAAATTCTCAAAATCATACATATAGTGACAAAAGCAATACATTCATGAATATAGATAACAATAAAAACATATGTTTTTATTGTTATCTATATTCATGAATGTATTGCTTTTGTCACTATATGTATGATTTTGAGAATTTATAGTGGAATATGATATATGTGTTTTGGTTTTTATGAACTGTTTTTTTAGCCCTATCATATAGTTTGCTTGTCTATATGATTTTTTATTAATATATATTAAATTTATATACTGTATACATTTTTAGTCTTTGTTCATTTTTCACACTTGCTATTTTAAACGAATTTGGTCGTCTATAATATACAGATGTCCTAGGTTTTATACACACATAGGGTTGGAATACAGCCATTTAATTCCATGGATTCAGCAAGTCCAAGATATTTGAAGTGTCCTACGCAGGCTAGAACTGTTCTCTTGCCCGGTGACAATTCTGAAATCGGATGTGAGCTGGGTTAAAGAAACATATCAGCAATATCAGCTTGAAAAACGGGTATCGAGGTCCCTGCATAAGACAGTCGGTTGGCGCTATGCAACAGTCAAACTTTCAAGAGAGTGTGAATAGTATCTTACACTTGATATGCTGCTTTTCCAAAGGCGCCTTTTATTGTATTTTCACCTAAATTTGTATCCCCAGCTGCTGGTCGGATGGCACAGACCCTCAGAACCTGTTACTTGTATTTGTGATAATGTTTCTTTATTTGACACTTTAAATCACGTTTTTTTTTGCCCTATTTTTAAAAATCTTTGCTCCTAATATAATCATCTGCGATCACTAGGTTTTACACACACAATGCCAGCCCTACTCTATCTACAATTTGTAGAGAGTCACAGAGTTTGTTTTTATAACTCATGGGGCCTCATTTATGAAAAGTGACGCATCGCTGCGAGAAAACAGCGATGCGTCACTTTTCACTGCGCACTCCTTACGACATTCCTGATGCGTCATATTTAATGTATGACGCATCATGTCGCAAGGAGTTACAGATACGTCAGTATTTCTGACGTATCTGTAAGCACAAAAGTGACGCATTGCTGGAGTGTGTCATAAAAGTGACGCAACTCCAGCAATGCGTCCATTCACATGGGGAAAGCCCCATGTGAAAGGGCTTGCATCAGTCTTACGCCTGCTGTGAGGCAGGCGCAAGATTTTGACGCAACAGCGTCCTAAAAGTGACGCAGTGAAATCTCATAGATTTCACTGCGTCACTATTACGAGGCTTTTTGCGGGGAACGCCCCCTCTGCATACATTATACCTGGCGCAGGTATAATGTGGCGCAGGGGTTTAAAAAGTGACGCATCTACCTAGATGCGTCACTTTTTAAATATGGCGCAACGAGGCGCATTTTTTACACCACTGGTGCGTCACAAAAAGTGACGCACCGGCGGCGCAATACTGATGCAATGGCTCATAAATAAGGCCCATGGTTTTTAGCGGGAGTCTTCCACTCCTCCTGTTGATTGGAATGCATTTGATCTGTGTTCTCTTTAATGACTATTTATTATATGTGCTTTTATGATTTATTATGTTGAATCAAATAAAGTGCTTTGAACTTGAATGCAGACAACGAAATACATGTAGGACATTGTGTGGTATTTTCTATGGATCCCATTGCACTTGATGGTTACTTGGCAATATCCGTGGTAGATACTGTCGTTTACCATTAATGACCCAATACTATTTTATTCCATTTGGATAATCAAGGTACACTTGACTCTCCAATGTTCACACAAGGGAGCAGCCAAGGCTGACCCCAGAAGCAGGAAAAGAGCCTTCACAATAGTAATCACACTCAAAAGACCCGGGCCCTTATTTATGAGGCCTTGCGTCAGTTTTGCTCCGCCGGTGCGCCACTTTTCGTGACGCACCAGCGGCGTAAAAAATGCTCCTTGTTGCGCCATATTTAAAAAGTGACGCATCTAGGTAGATGCGTCACTTTTTAAACCCCTGCGCCACATTATACCTGCGTCAGGTATAATGTATGCAGAGGGGGCGTTCCCCCGCAAAAAGCCTCGTAATAGTGACGCAGTGAAATCTATGAGATTTCACTGCGTCACTTTTAGGATGCTGTTGCGTCAAAATCTTGCGCCTGCCTCATAGCAGGCGTAATTCTGACGCAAGCTCTTTCACATGGGTCTTGCCCCATGTGAAAGGACGCATTGCTGGAGTTGCGTCACTTTTGTGACACACTCCAGCAATGCGTCACTTTTGCGCTTACAGATACGTCAGAAATACTGACGTATCTGTAAGTCCTTGCGACATGATGCGTCATACATTAAATATGACGCATCATTGGTGTCGCAAGGAGTGCGCAGTGAAAAGTGACGCATCGCTGTTTACACGCAGCGATGCGTCACTTTTCTTAAATGAGGCCCCCAATTTATGGTCTGATATAAATTAATTAAAGCAATTAGTGGCAATATTTAAAGAGGTAGGGTAGGGAATGACATACACAAAATGTGCCCTATGACCCTTAGCCTCAGTGTACAATGTTTTACCTCCCCCCTCACTCCCAATAAATACGGCGGGTCATAACCCAGGATGGAACCTTTGGCTGGTGAGAAGATTTTTTTGAGTACCTATGCTATAGCATTCATGCTAGGTGACAGGGAACAAGTCCTATAAAAAGAAGTGTGGGGACTGACCGAGTAAGATAATATACTTCTGTGTCAGTGTCCTGTCACAATTTTCCCCTTAAAAATCTGGTCAGCATTAAAATAATAGCTTTATCGCTTTCTTGGTAATAGCAGTATGTTACTTGATGTGTGACACTCTGTGCTTGTGTTTCTTGAGATTAGACACTGCCCCTTTTGGGTAATGTTACTCTTATTAGGTACCGGTACAGTGTTGTTTAAGGTTTATGTAAATAATCCTTTCTCTTGCTCGTTTATGGCAGTTTACTTGGGGTATCTCTCTCTCAGTGTTTTTTTGTTTTTGTTCTTCTTTGGTCATTAGAGATATTCCGTTGTATCCTAAGCCCACATTCATGTCATAATGTCACGCTAGCCACTAAGTTACATTTTGATTCATCATATGCAAATTTAAGCTATATGGATAACTTGAACATCTGGTATGGAACTTGCCCTGCTGGACGCTCATTGGACACTCGGGCATGACTGTGCTTGATACGTGGGCACAGATTTCTGCTAGGCCGTGGCAGCAGTCTGCTTCCCTATCCACTAAAGGGCCGTGAAAAAAGTTGCACTTCACGAGCATCCTAGAGATAAACTGCTCCAAGGTTCAGACGTCCTCAGGGAGGGACGGAAAAACACACTTTGAGCCTTGAGAAGAATGTGGGACAGAGGCTGCTGCTAAACCCTTCCTCTTCAGATGTGCTGACTGGGCTTAAAGCGGCCCATCTATCAAAATCTCTAGGATTGTGCTTAAAACAAACACAGGCCCCCCTCTCCGCACCACATGGTATTGATTTTCCAGCCGCTATGGAAAGAGACAGTCATGGTCTCGAGGCTCTGCGTTCAATTTCTTTACCAGCGCGTTTCTTCCCTCTGGAAGCTGCTGGAGGAGTCCGTCCACAGGCTTCCCGCGGTACTTCGCAGCTGCAAGCGTGAACGAGGCGCCTCTGTCTACGGGCTTTTCACGGAACCTCGCTCCATGGTCCACAGTCTTCAAGAGGTTCCAGTTTTAAACACTCTGGCGAGTTGTTTCCTGTTATAAGGAATGTTTCTGGTTTCTTAATTATTGGTGTGTTCGTACATTTGGATGACGTCTTCTGTAAGCCTTTCATCTTGGTGGCACCATAGTGCTGATATCCCATAGCCTGACACACATCGAATAAATACCACTCATGCATGCAAATTAGTAAAGACCGCAAGCAAAGTGACTAAGGCCCCGCAGGTGTAGAGTGCACCAAGCTGGTCACAGGTCGGGGTACATGCTGGTGGACTGCGTCCACTTGCCATTTTCACAGGGTAAACACCATCCACCCGGCCAAGAAGTTGGGCCCCACTAAATAATGTGCTGAACTCGTCCCTTTGTAATTTCCAAACACCAGGAAACTTTCAGCAGGGCCTGCAGGCTGTTTGCTTTCCATCTGCAACAAGCAACAACCTGCAAGTGGGAACGGGCCGGGGCTTTCTTATTTTAGACTCCTGCTGGGCCCATAACAAAGGCCGCATTTGAGGGGTTATCAGGCCTCTTTTTGTTTGGGTCTCCTGGCTGGGAGCAGTCAGGAGCCTCACACTTAGAAGCAAATGCAGCAGGGGGAAACAAAAGGTAGGCACTTCACACCAGCCCTTGCAGGTTGCTTCTCCGCCGGCCCTGGGAACGGGAGCGGAGGGGGTTGTTAGCCGCTAAGCACTGCTCCCGCTTTTCTTACAGAGGGCCAATTTTGTAGCACTGCTGCAAAACCGGCACCCTGTAAGAAAAGCGACCCCCTGAGGCCACAAAAACGCCCCCACTCCTCCGACTCACTGAGAAAATGCCAGGTGCCCGCCACGGCCAGTCCGGCCATGCTTCACACATACTTAAGAGAGGCAGCTTTTCACTTGGTTCGGGCTGTGTTTACTAGATATGCATGCACTGTAGGAATGCCAGATGTGTTGATCTCTCCCAGTATTTACACAAAATAAATGCAATATATATAGCACTTACTACCCCTGAGGAAGCTTTGAAATAATTTAAGTACCACTATTTTTTCTCGTGGTGTGCTACTCCTCCCAAAGCAGAGTGTCAGAGTGCTTTACATCACACAAAAATATTTAAGTCCGGGCTTGCGATTCTAATCCCTATGATGTAAATTCCTGTGATGCCACATGCAATGTCAGCATCGTGATGTCACGCGCCATGACGCCACTTGCATACTGCCTCACAAGGTTAGTCCCCCACTTCTATTTTTAAGACTTGTGCTCTGGCACCAAGGGTCATTTCACTATAAGTTACAATGAGAACGTGTTCATGTAATCAATCAATCAGTCAATCAATCAAGGTACTTGTAAAGCGCGCTACCTACCTGTGAGGTTCTCAAGGCGCTGAGGGGAGAGGGGTGCCGCTACTGCTCGAAGAGCCAGGTCTTGAGGAGCCTTCTGAAGGCGAGTAGGTCCTGGGTCTGCCGTAGGTGGGTAGGGAGGGTGTTCCAGGTCTTGGCGGCGAGGTGGGAGAAGGATCTGCCGCCGGGGGTTGTTTGTTGGATGCGGGGGACAGCAGTTTAGGCTTCTTCCGGGGTGTGATGCGTGTGTTCTTTGTACATATTAGTTTTTATGCCCTTTCTAAGCCTCAGGAGGGTTGGAGCAGTTTTAATCGAATATGTCTTGCTAGAAATATACCTTCTTTAACATGTAAGGTGTGCCCCTCTCATTTGGATGAATGAATATGTATTAGTGCTTCATTGGACTGATATTGATAGTGCCAGTGAGGTCCCAGGGGGCGTGATTTAAATGAAACAGAAAAGCACAAACCCACAGCGGCGCCAGGTGCAAGTAAGAGCCGTTTGCAAGTAGCCAAGCCCAGCGCGTGCCAGGGTTTCACTTAAAGGGGAGGGTAGTCGCACCATGTATTGGACATACAGATATTTGTCTCTATCAGCCTGATTCATCAAGCTGATTTGCGCTCGCAAAGGGCCAGATTCTGAGAATCTGGCCCTTTGCGAGTGCGATTTTTGCATTTGGGATTCATCATCCCAAATGCAAAAATCGCTATTACCGAAATCGCATATTTGCGAGGAATTGGATTTAAGGAATCTCTAATAGAGATTCCTTAAATCCAATTCATCAACCAGTTAGAAAATGCGAAATCGCAATATTTGGTCGCAATTTATCACCAAGTCTGACTTGGTGGTAAATTGCGAAAAAAGAGTAAAAAGCACTTTAGTGCATTTTTTTCTTTTGCATGTTACACACACACATGTCCTTTGGACATGTGTGTGCGCAACACCTGTTCAAATGTGCATTTGAGGGGCGCTACAGGGTGTCCTTTGGACACCCCTGGCACCCTTCAAATCGCTATCTTATTTGCGATTAGCAAATTGCTAATCGCAAATAAGGAATACTCCCCATTCATTCCTATGGGCCTTTTGGCCCTTAGGAATGAATGGGGAGTTTTTCCTTATTTGCGATCAGCAATTTTCTAATCGCAAATAAGGAATTTGTAGGAATCGCATTTTATTTTGCGATTCCTACATGAATACCGTTTTGCGAGTCTCTAATAGTGATTCCTTATGATTCTCTATTAGAGACTCGCAAAACGGTACCTTGATGAATCAGGCTCTAAGCTCCTCCCTGGCAATTGAGCATGAGACCGAAAGAATCAGCTCCTGGGGCCAGATGAGATCCGGCTGCATTTTCTCTACCATGTTAACCCTACTGTGGTGGAAGTGACCTCTGAATATGGCACATCTGTAGGGGAGTTTTTATACCACTTACCTCTAAGAACGGTCCATGGTCTCCACTTTACACACAGCTCCTCCTTGCTTCCAGTGCTATTTCTGTCCTGGCTGCAGGACTGCCCCTCGGGAGCAACTCCGAGCCTTCACCACTCTCTCCTAAATAAATATGTTTTATTACTTCTTCCAACTCGTTTAGCCTCCTTTTGTTCATCACAACCAGCTGCCCTAGTCCTATTATCACAATGAAAAATGCAGGATCTTGTACATTGTTTGTACTCAAGATTCATGTCAGAGTACCTGGCAAACCTCCAGTTCGTGCTAGGTCTGCTATGAGGGGTTTATATAATGCTCTTTTGTCTTGGCATTCTCTCCCTTATATGTTTTATTTTTTCATGACAAACGGAGGAGCACATGTGGCAGAATGAAACTTAACCAGCATTGGTAAAACGAATACGTCTGGTTTAAATGAGCTAATGCAAGCAAAACGTATTTGTGAACGCCTGTGTCTCCATGCTTTCCCCACATCAAAGCCAAACCTAAGGTCTTTGCAATGCTTGTTTTGTTATAAGCAACTGGGCTGCGTGCCCTCATGTTAGTGCATTTGTGTATGTTTGTTTAAACATATATGTGTACGTGTATGCATAGCTTGCATACAATACCTGATAAAAAAAATTACAATGCATGCAGCACTGAATAATCAAAACATAAAGATTGCTTTCTGTGTACTTTGCACATATGAGATAAATCATTTATTGTATGGTGGTTAAGTGCACTTTGAGCTGTAAGGCAAGACACATAAAACATAGTACGAGGTTAGACAGATGTGCTCTTCTGGACAATGACAAAGCCCACATCTATTTTTATTTCAAAGACATGCTAACAGTGAATCTTGCAGACAGTTATGCTGCCAAGGCAGACCACAAAATCTACACCACCCTGAGTTACCCACATCTGATGTGGAGTTCTCCTTATCTTAATGGTGTGCTTAAAATCCTCCACCCTCATGTGTGCAATGCAACCTTTTCTGAGTCTGCACTATGGTGGTTGCTGCCAGTACTGCATAGTTGACTGATGTCGTGGAACAGCATTGACAGGGATTGTTCTTTTTTTTTTATTTTAACCAATTTTTATTGAGAGATTTTTATACATACAATACAGTATGATACTATCTATACAATGAGGGTGGTACAGCTGTTCAATCGACGCCGTTGGGGTTACATTAGGCGTGTTCTGAGATCATGGTAGTGGTCTGTGCATGTGTGCCAGTGCAATGAACTGACTAGGCTAGCTCTGGCGAACTTGAATACTACCCTCGGGTAGAGGAAGTATCAAGAATAGTAAGAAACAAAGAAAAGAGGTAGAGAAGGTGGGAGGACAGGTGCTATAGTTTTGCTTGCCCTTTGCCCGGGCTTTAACATGTACCGGTGTGGTTTGCTCACGGAGGTTTGAAAGAGACTAGGTGTTTGTCCAGGGCGCTCCACATCTCCCCTCTTGCTGTGTGGTTGGGTGAGTAGTTTGCTGCTATATTGTCTGCCCACCTAAGGAAGGTAACCCAGTTGAGCCAGCTTTTGAAGGAGGCCTTCCCGGTGTCCTTCCAGTTTGTGAGGATTGTTTTCACCGCTGCGGTGAGCAGGAGGTCAATCTTTGTAAGCAATGCCATGTATGAACAAATGATTTATACATTTACAAAAAAGGGCCACCTGAAGGTTATGTCATCCACCCACTCTCATTCTTTGAATTGCAGTATTTGTTAATCAGCTACTTGTAGTGCTTTTTTACATCTGATCATTGCAAGTTCTAAACAAGTCATGGCAGAGACAAAAGGTCTTCCCTTGTTGACCTACTGGGCAGCATCATAAAGAAAGAGAAAAAAACTATGCAAAGCAGCATGTGGCTACGCCAACGACACCATTCTGTAGGCTCTTGCATGAGTGATGACGTATTTTAGTAAGTACATGCATCACAATGCATTCATGTACCTATGGAGTGAGACAGACACCATTTGCTTTCATTTTTAGGTCTCGCCTGAGCCAGCGCATGGGCTGCTCTGGCTAGACATTTAGTAGCTGGGTTTAAAAGTGCTACCCACAGGTTTTTGCTGGCCACCAGCTAGCTGTTACGCGCACAAGTGCGCGCGACGTGCACAGTTGCCATGTGGCTTTCTGTAATGGCTCAATAAGCCTTACAGTGCATGTGTGATTCCCCTCCCCTACCCCCTCCCACTCCCTCCTCATCAGCTCTTCATTTTCCTTTCACTTTCGCTCCTCCCTTCCCTAACCCCTCCCACTCTCTCCTCATCAGCTCTTCATTTTCCTTTCACTTTTGAGCCCTCCTCTTCTATCCCCTCCCACTCCCTCCTCGTTAGCTCTTCATTTTCCTTTATCTTTCGTGCCCCCCTCTCCTACCCCCTCCCACCCCCTCCTCGTCACCTCTTCACGCGGCCATTGCTTGTTTTATGTCCTTTTCAAACAGACTTTCCAATCCTACAGTTCAGACTCCTCTGCCTTTTGGCTCTGTTCTCCTCCCAGCCCTGACTCTCTTCAGCTTTACCTGTCATCCCGCAGCTTTACTCAACCCGCGGGGAGGTCTGTGCCGGAAAATATCAAACACTTGCGGAACTCTAGATCCCACCCGCAACATTTTGTGTCCTAGGTCGGTTTCTGAATCCCTTGGTCCTGTCTTCTCAAGGCAACATTCTCCGATTAACATGTGTATGCAGAGCTTGCCAAGAACTGAAATGCCTCTCCGCACAAAATGCTCATTTCCCCCAAGGTAGTGGTGGTGCTATGCAAGGTTGCCATTGCAGGAGAATAGTTCACGCAGTTTCCAGTCATTGGCCATTACTTTTTAAATTTTGGTTTAGCGCGCACGCGCACACACAACTCCCGGGCTTGTTTTTCATTAATGCCCGGCTCTTAAGTTTTTTTCCCTTTAATACATTGAGTTCTCTTCTGTTTACCTCCTGCAGATTGGCAACACAATTCTAGGCCGGCAGAACAAAAGGGACATTTTAATTCATTCCCCGCTTGTATTTGCTCACCGAGGTTACATGGTCATTCCGCTGATCTGCTGAAAGCATAGCGTCTGTAAAAAGATCAAACAACTAAAGCTGAAAAAAGAAAGAAAGAGTTCCTTAGGTATCTTCTGATTGGAGGGGGTGGCGCCTATGCAGTAGGCATGGATTGCTGAGGCACCTCGTGCTGAGCACAGCTGAACCATTGGAAACGGTTCCCCGGACAGAAATCGTTTGACTCTCAATTAACAGTGATGTCATTCAGACAATCTAATGCATTCTGGGAGTTGTGGTCCTGGTTCATTTCAACTGAGCCAATTTGGATTCACACAGTGCAGATAATGTTTTTTAAAAGCATATCTCAAGGCGAGGTCAAAGTGATTAGTACAGACTCGTGAACTCCGAAAGCACGAGCCCAGTGTCCTAACCATTGCAGATCCACCCAAGTCCATGCCACCTCTAGTAGTTGTGCTTTTGGTGTCAGAGAAGCATACACAGGCACCCAAAAAGTCTGCAAATATTTTTGGTCGGGCGTCTTGTGGCAGTCAAATACAGTTATGAGTATGCTGGCGCACTTATAATATGCGTAGCTGCCAAGTTTTTCCTTTGAATTCTTGGATTTGTAGTCCCATTTTAGAGTGAAATGAACAAGCCTACAAACCGCAGAAATCAAAGAAAACTACGGGACTAGAGCAGAGCAGAGCAGCACATCACTCATGGAGCTGGGGACCTTGGCATGGCTGATATATGTAATTTCTTTGCATTCTCAATAGAGTGTCAGGGCATAGAAAGTAAGGTATCTTCAACATACATATCATGTGTGACAAGCAGTCCGGTCATGGTAGCCAACTGTAGTTTTATCTTGTGATTCTTAAACTCACATTCACAACGTTAAAGGTTAAACTACAAGTTCCAGAATGCAATTTGTGTTTCACTAAGGAGCTACTTGGCAGCAGTGGTCAATAAATCAATCAGTAGAACTGTCACCATAATGCTTGGGATTTATTTCCACCACGAAAGGGAATGTTTGTTAACCTCTGTATTTATGGAGAAGTGTGGCTCACCCGTTAGAAGCGGCAGACCCTGAAGCAGAGGTCGGCCCTGGACCAGGGTTCAATTCCCGACGCGGCAGGGTCTTGGGTCAATGTCCGCGGACTCGATAATTCTCGCCTAGGTGCCTACGCTAACCATGGGTCCCACTCTGCAACTCTAGGCAATAGCTTGCTTAATCTCCACAACGGCCCTAGCAGCGCCGGGGATGCCTGGGTTCACCTTGTGGGTGCCCTCTCTCAGGGAAAGCCAGGACGGGTTCCCCAGCGGTATACAGCGCCAGGACGCCACATAACGAGGTAACAGTGCGCTTTACAAGTATACATACATTACATTACATTCAAGGCTTGTCGTTGTGCCCAGTGGATATTGGAAATTCCTTACTAGAAACAGAAGCATGTTGTTTTAACATTTATGTTTCATAGCTCCAGCGAACAAATGCCAAAGTGCTTGCTTCATACACATGCAGCACTAGTATCAAAACTATACCAGGAAATAATTCACTCCGAGTAAATAGTTCTTGAGATTTTATAGAGCCAGAGTAAACATCGAACATCGACCCTGGCTTCCTGTTGCAAACAATGATGTAGTCAGAATCGGTCCCGGCTGACTACTAACACGGACACAAGGACGATTAAACACGTGTGAACACTAGCTGGAATGAGATGCCTTGTATAGAATGGGAAAACAAAGTTTAAAGTAAGAAATGTTAGAATATAACAAATATTGCAAAATATAAACGTCTTTTTCGGGGGTTCAAATATCTTATGTCGAGTTTTACATTTGTGTTTCACATTCTCTCTAGTTCTAGCATTGATATTCTTTAAAAAAAAAAAGATGATGAACACTTTATTCTAGTTTTACCCACCGCTGGAGTTAGAAATTATATGCTCTGGCGTCAAATTACTTTAGAATTCCGTTTGTAATTAGTTTACTCCAATTTGTTGAAACTATCTTTCAGTTTCAAGAGTTTTTGGTACACAATAGTATTACAGCAGCCAGAGCCGGCCTCTAGCATGGACCAGCTGGGCCGAGGCCCAGGGCACCAAGTTTCTGATGTTCATACGGAGCTGTGGGCATTAAGGTTTTGCCAGCAGCAGCACCCTTCTTATCTTGCTCTAGCCTTGTCCCTGCTTGTTTGTGTCTGTCTGATTTGCCAGTTTAAAGTGGTTTTAATTCTACATTATCATACGGCTGATATTTTTAACACCCCTTCAGCACTCTTCCTCTGACCCATGCTGACCCAAAATTATTGGATATGCCTTCTACTACTTCCCTCAGTATTCAGAGAGCTCACAGACTTGGTCCTCGTTCATCTGCTTCCTCAAAACCTCGTGGAGTCATCTTTCTCTTCTTGAAATTTACAGATCTACTCTCCGTTCTATCTGTAGTAAAAGCCAAGCGTCAACTGTTTTGGCTTGGTCAGAGAGTATTCATATCTCAAGATATCCCAATGCTACGGCAACTAGAAAGAAAGAATTCCTGAGTCTTCGCCCTTTTTTGAGATCTATGGGCGTTAGATATGGCTTGCTCCACCATTGTACCTTCAAAGTGACCCATCAGAATCGTACTTGGACTTTTCTGGATCCTGGCGAACTTAGAAACTTCATTCACATCCAATCTAGTAGCGGCATGGATACCTCTACTCCTCCTACTGGCTAAGTGATTCAGCAGCCTCACTTGTTTTTCTCAACTAATCTGTTTTCTTGTTTTTTATTACAGGGTTTCTGTTTGCTGTTTCTCTCCATATTTATTATTATGTGAATTTTACATATTTCACTGTTGCTATTTATCTCTTGTTCTCTCCACTGTTTTACCTTAGTCTTATGTTAGTCTCTTCTTATTTGTTTTCAGACTTCTAGATGCAGGTTTGTACTTCTTGATCCCTCATTGTATTTTGTTCCTTTCCATTGGTTTCCTAGTTGTGTCCGGGTGCGGTTGGATTCCTGTTCTTCCAGTGGTTCGTCTTGTTGAGTGTCGCCACTACCCCACTTTTCCTTTTGTTTTCCCTCTCAGGTATGTTCACTTCAGTCATCCGTTTGGATATGTACTGTATCTTCTATTCCTGTATTTTTTTCTCCATTGTTTTTTCCCCTTTCCTCGCTTTCTCTTTACCCTACCCCTTTTCTGATGTCGCTAGCATTCCTCCTTTTTTTGAGTTCTGCCATTACCTTTTTTCCTTTTTGTATTTCTCCTCCAGATCTGCTTTCTTCAATCATCCTTTGGATGTGTACTATCTCTTCTTTCTCTTCTTCATTCCTTTCTTCTTCTCTTTATCCTTTTCCCTTTCTATTTTTCACTATTATTCTTTTTTTGATGGTGTCTATATTTTTGCTCTCAGCTTTGTGTCCTTTATATGATTTTTTGCAACTTTTGAAGTTATCATACTTATCCTATTTACAAATTTAGAGTTATTTCATGGAAGTTAACGGTTTTGTTAACAATATTAAACGACAAAGGGTACTTTCACACTTTACCTCCTATACCCCTGATATTGTTCTTTTACAGGAGACTCACATTAATGACCTTGAATCCCTTAAGTTAAAAAGGAACTGGGTGGGTACTGTTTTATTTTCTCCCTCTCCGAATAAAAAAAATATAGTTGCTATTTTAATTCATAAAAAGTTAAAATGTAAAGTATTATTAGAGGAAAAAGACTCGGAAGGGAGATGGATTTTGGTTAAGTTATTGATTAATTCTATATCTCTCACTGTTTTCAATGTTTATGGTCCTACTCAATCTGATATTTTGTTTTGGCCTTTAATTACAAGCAAATGTATTCAGCACAAATATGACTTTTTTCTTTTAGGTGGTGATTGTAATCAAATTATTGATCCATTTCTTGACCGCAAATCCAATGTTCGCTTTATTCCCCATAAACCTCATAAACAATTTTTGGATACTATATCTCAAACGAATCTGTCAGATTCTTGGAGACTCATGCATCAAGACACCCTAGATTACTCTTTTTTCTCACATCCTCATGCTTCTTCTTCTAGGTTGGATTATATTTTCCTCTCTCAGTCTCTTACTCCGAATCTTTTATCTTCCTCTATTGAAGCTATTGTTATTTCAGATCATGCTCCCATTATAATTGATATTGATCTACTTCCTCCTCACCCCAAACCCTCCCGTTGGCGTTTCAATTCTACTCTTCTCACTGATCCTAATTTCTCGTCTTCATTTTGAACTTTCACTAATGACTTCTTTCTAACTAATTCCACTCCTGACATTCCTCCTCATACTCTTTGGGACTCTTTTAAAGCCACTGCAAGAGGATTTATTATTGATTTTATTTCTAAGAAAAAGAAAATTTTTCTCTAAAAACGGAAGTCCTTTCTAACATATATTAAAAAATTAGAACATCAATTTTATACCTCTTCTGATAAATGTATGTCCCCAGAACTTCTCAGTGCAAAGATCTCCTCTAATAAACTTACTACGGATAATGCCTCCTCAATCCTTTTTCGCAGTAGTGCACGTTATTACGGAGTCTGGTAAGCTTTTAGCTAATTATCTCAAATCTTGCAAGGAACGTTCTTCCATTGAATCTATTTTACCTCTGACAACATTCTTCTCCATACGAATGAACAAATTCTTGAACAATTCCAATTTTTTTATTAACATCTTTACACTCCAGAATCCCCTCCTACTTTTTCTATGCTCCACTCTTACTTTGAGAATCTACCTAAACCATCTACATCTCATCTCAATTTTTCATCCCTTGATCTTGATCTTTCCCTTCATGAACTTTCTATAGCTCTGTCTTCTCTCACTAAAGGTAAGACTCCTGGTACCGATACTTTTCTGGTGGAATTTTATTTACATTTTCTCGGATCTTTTATTACCTAAACTTCTATTACATTTTCAATCCTTTGCTTCCTCTGGTACAGCTGCGGGTACCTTTCAAGATGCCACTATCTGTCTCATTCCGAAAGAAGTTCGTGACCCTAAGTTTTGTAAAAATTATCGTCCTATTTCGTTAGTCAATGTGGATTATAAACTTTTCGCCAAATTACTTGCTTTACGTTTGGATTCTCTCATGCCACATCTTATCGGTAAGGAACAATGCGGTTTTAGTAAAACGAGGCTTACCTCTGATAATTCTCGTCTTTTTCTAAATGTTTTGAATAAAGCTCCCTCTTTATCAATTCCCTTAGCTGCTATTTCTGTTGATGCTGAAAAAGCTTTTGACAGAGTAGATTGGTCTTTTTATTTGCTTCACTCAAATGGCATGGCTTTGGCTCCAAATTTATTTCTCTTATTTCTTTACAATACTCTTCACCCAAAGCTTCTGTTCTTGTGAATGTCCAACTCTCTTCTTCATTCACTCTTCAAAGAGGTCTTCGTCAAGGTTGTCCTCTCTCTCCCCTTCTTTTTGTCTTATCCCTTGAACCTTTTTTATCCTCCATTCGTCAGAATGCTTCCATTTCCGGTTTTCCCTATGGTAAACATCAATTAAAACTTTCGGCTTATGCGGATGACATTTCGATTTCTCCCTCTGTTAAACTAAATATATCTGCTGTCCTTTCCTGAATTGATCAATTATTTTCTTCCTGGAATCCTCTTTTTCTTTCTTGGTGGGGTCGATTGGACTCCATTAAGATGATGATTGCTCCTATACTTATTTATACCCTTTCCATGCTACCTGTACATATTCTATCTCTATATTTTAAACGTCTTGATTCTTCTATCTCAAAGTTTCTGTAAAAAAAAAAAAAATCTAGAATCTCTCTTCTATCTCTTCGTCGATCCAAATCAAATGGTGGTGTTAATTTCCCAGACTTTCATCTGTACCATAAATCCTTCTCTTTCCGTCAAGCTTCACGTTGGCTCTCAATGGATTCTTCTCCCCTTTCTCCTCTTTGGCTCTCTATTGAGCACTCTTTTTTATCACCCTTTTCTTTTGGGGATTTAATACGTTTTTCCTCTAAATTCCCTTTTGATTTTCTTCCCTTGTTTAAATACACTTCCTCTCTTCTTAAAAGTTTATTCTCCTCCTCCATAATGTTGCATGAAACATTTTTACAGTTACCCATTTGGTATAATTCACTTATTCTTGTAAACAATAGATCTATATGTTGGACCTCTTGGAGATTGAAAGGTATAATGTGGATCCATCAGCTTTTTGATGGTATAACACCTTGCTCTTTCCCACAGTTTCAACTTCAATTTCACTGTCCTCATTCCTTTTTGCATAAATTCACTCTTCTTATGGAAGTCATTCTTGACCGTTTTTATTCTCTTCCTTCTTCAACTTCCATTACTACTCCTTCTCATCTTTTGGTATTACTCTCTACTATTCCTAAAGCTTCTCTTATTTAAAAATTCTTCTCTTCTCCTAACCCGGATCATCACAAATCCAAATTGGAACTCTCCTGGGAAACTGATCTTGGATGTATTTGGTCCATTTCCCTTTGGGACAAACTTTGGTCCAAATCCTTGAAAGTTTCTTGTTCTGCATCTCTCACTCAATCTCTCTTTTTTCTCTATCACAGACTTTATCTTTCTCCTCTCTCCCTTTCTCGCTTCTCATCTTCCTCTGACTCTGCCTGTTGGACTTGCAACTCACCTAATGCTGACCTTCTACATATGTTCTTTGATTGTCCTTCGGTTTCTACTCTTTGGAGACAAGTCTGGTCATGTATTTCCCATGTTTTCTCACTTTCAGTTCCATATTCACTCCCTCTTCTTTTTCTTGGAAGTCTCTCAGTCACACTTACTTTACCCCCATACTCTCAGGGTCTCTTCGATCTTATGCTTGCACTCGTTTTCCAACATATAGCTGCTAATTGGAAATCTCTTACAAATGTCTCCATGCAACATTGGTGGAACTCTTTATGTCATTTTCATAGATTGGATGTCTCCTTTGCTTCTTCCTGTAAACCACCTAGTAATATTGACCTTTATTGGTTACCTCTTACTACATACCTAGATCATCTGGCTCAAAAGAAATCAATCCCTACCCATTCTGAAAAATTTAAACCCCCTTGAACAATTCAATTTTCTCTTCTATGTACATTTTAATATTGATTTATTACCTTTACTCATTGCAATGTTTGACATAGGTTATATACTTTTTGGAGGATTGCTTGTACTGCTTTTATCTCTACTGTTATTCTCTTTATTGTATTCTTTAATTTAATTTGCTCTCATTTAATTTAATTTAATTTAATTTAAATTTTAATTATTCTCTCCCTTCTCCTTTCCTCCCCCCTGCCTGTTCCCCCTTAAATTACTAGAAAATGCTTTTAGTTTTCTAGCATGTCATTAGGATTGTTAAGATTCTTGCTTGGATTGTATTTCTTGTATTCTCCATCCTGATGTCCTTTGTTATCATTGTTACTCAAATAAAGCTTTTCAAACAGAAAAAACAATGCAACAGTTAATGTTGGTGCACCAAGGATATTGTGCTGCATAACTAAATACTTATAAGGTCCCAAAAGCGAGACCCATTGGCTATGGCAATGCTTGTTTTTCTCCAGTCTTGCATGGCAGATGTCACTTAGATTAGTAAATAGAAAAAAAACATTTTTTTGAGGTAGCAGAGCTGCCCAACAGCAAATGGCTGCTGCCAGGCTCTCCAATAAAATGAATGAGCAAAATTAAGTATAAAAATGACCACAAGGGGTGGGAGACCAAAGGAGGGGTCTGTGGGGCTGGGTTGAGGGTAAGAGGGAGGAATGGTCAGGGGGTGAGGGGGAAATGGTGGTGTCCAAAAGCACTGTTAATGCAGAGTGGGCCATTGGCAAATAGCCGCTGCCAGGCCCTCCCTGAAAGTTAAAAATAAAAACAAAACAATTTCAAATGACTGTAAGAGGTGGAGGGTGCATTGGCGGAGCATGTGGAGGGCTGACAAACAGGAAGGGGGTGCTATTCGGAGGGTGTAAGCAGTACACAAGGGAGTACACAACAAAATACATGCACTCTTGTTCAGTGCTTAATGAAAAAGAAAAAGTAGTTCCCTAAATATGAGCAGTGGAAGAATACAAGTCAATCAATCAAAAAGATGGTTAAGAGGCTATGGTCCTTAGGTATGAAACTTACATTTTGCGATTCTCAAATAGCGATTTTTAGAGAATCACTATTTGAGAATCGCAAAATGCTATGTATGTAGGATTTGCAAATAATTTTGGGAATCCTACACATTCCTTAATTGTGAATCGCAAATTGTAATTCGCAATTAAGGAATACCTTCCCATTCATTCGTACGGGCCTAGAGGCCCATAGGAATGAATGGAAGACATTCTCAATTTGCGATTCTCAATTAGAGAATCGCAAAATGAGAATGCAATTTCAAGCGTGCCAGGGTGTCAAAAGAACACCCTGCTGCACACCTGAAATGTGCATGTGTGTCCATGTGGCACCCATACATGCCCTAAGGGCATGTATGTGCGCCATTTGGCACTTTGAAAAATGCTAAAAAGTGCATTTTTCAGAGAAATTGCAAATTCCCACCAATTTGAAGTTGGGGGGAATTTGCGATTCCTTATGGCCAAATTGCAGTTTTTATGGGTCTCATACATTGCATTTAAGGAATCGCAATTTGCTATTCCTTAAATGCAATTGCAAAATAGGGAATCACAAATTTGAGATTGCTTATTTTGCAAGGCTGTTTAGCTTACATACATACCACTTAGCTATTTTGCGAATTTCTGCGTTTGCGATCGCAAAATTGCCTTCATACATATGGCCCTATATTCCAGAGGAGGGACAAACGCAAGAAGAGGAAGGCAAGCCATTGAATAAGAAGCAAGAAATTGAGAGTAACAATAAGGCCAAGCAATGGAAAGCAATAGGGGAGCTCTAAGCCTGCTTTACGTTTTTGGTACTGTCTTCTTGAGGCTTTCTCAGATCGACAGTTAAAATTTGCCTAGTAGGCAAGAACTTAAAATGGCAGAAAAGTGCAATTATCTAGTCACTAAATTCATTAGTCAAGCAGAATAGTGCTTGTATTGTCCTGTTTAAAGTATGGTGGTCCTGTGGAGAAGGATTACAACTGTCTTATTAATTGCATGGTAGTCCTGCATAAGTAGTTTCTGATAATGTTGCATCAAACTACAACAATCCCTAAAAATGAGTGCTGCAGTAGTCTAAATCAAAACACTTTGTGGCTGAATAACAAGCCCCGTGCGCTGCTAGTACGTCACTTTTTGTGACACACTGGCAGAATATTTCTCTGCCCCATATTTACAAGGACAGAAAAACCCACCCTGCGTGTCTTTTCCTGTCCTTGTAAATATGGCCCCTTTAAATGCAGCACTTTGCGTGTTGCTGTGGGTGTTCCCACGCAACACCCATAGAACCAGACACATTTCGGATTTATGATGAATTGTAAACCTGTAAATGCGTTAGTATGCTACGCCACCCTTTGGGTGGCGTAGCGATGTGCAATGAGGATTTTTTTTTATTTCTCCTCTGTTTTTTCCTCTTTCAATGTGTGCTGCATTTTACAGCAGGCATTGAAAGAGGAGAATGCCTGTAGTAATTGTTTTTGTGCAGGAAGGTGCCCCTTCCTGCACAAAAACAATCTCCCCAGGACGCACGCATCCTTGCACCATGGTGCAAGGGTTCCTGCGCCGGCGCATGGCAGCTGTTTTTTGTGCCAGCACAGGGGAAAGCACAGGAATACGACATATCATTGTAAATAGGTGGCATTTCTGTGCTCTGAAAGTGCCGCAGCATGGCATAGCTAAAGGGCTTGCGGTGCGGCGCTGCAGCACTTTCTTGTAAATCTGCCCATTTGTTGCTGATGAGAAGTGCTTGTACGTTATCACTAAACATTGAGCAGCCCTCCTGACGCATGATGATACTATCTAATGTAAAGATTATACCTCAACAGGAACTGTACATCATGTATATAATAGTCATGCTGAAAAGTGTGTGATTTGTCCATCGCAGGGATAGGACACTGGCTAAGAAGTGTGAATGGAATATCAAAAGTGTAGCAGGCCTGAGCCTGTTCTGTCCACTCCTTGCAGAGCAGGCACAGCGAATACTGCTGGCCGTGAACAATAGAAATATAGCAACATTGCTGTGACACGCTGGCACTGTCCGTGACAGATATGGCAGCTCTGTTCAGACATGCTTCAAGTCATCCCAGGGGGAGAAGTCTTTTTAATCTAACTTTCACAGTACTGATTCTGTGGAACCTCATAACAACTTCTAAGATTGCATTTAAACAAAGCAATGCTGCGGGCTTGTTTTACAAGGGTTGAGTGAGGGCTTGTGTGGAGCTGCGCCATTTTGTGCTCTTTCGGGCTTAGCAACGATGGCTGCCCTTTGATCACCACTACTTATAATAAGAAATATTTTGTGTGGAGTCACTCGCTAAAGTTGCAAAACTGTAATCACTTAATAAAAGGTCTCAAACCTTTGTGTTGCCTTGCCCCGCTTTCGCCATTATGTGTCACGCGTAAAACCTTTGCAAATAACTCCCTTGATATGCAGGATGGACCTTTTCAGTACGGGCCACAGTTCTTATGGGTGCCCTGCTCAGTTATTTCCTCTTCCTGCTCTGTAATGTTGGGCCTCAGGCCCACATTGTGGAATTAATAGACACGGACACCCAGTACAGGTTGATCGGTAACTGGCCACAAGCACGTGCACCCGGGCCCTTTTATTAGCGGGGTCACGTCACTCGGGACATGATGGATGGGTGTGTGGGTGTAGTGTGTCCAGCCCTCAAGGGAATGGTTGGAAGTCCAGCTTCCTGTGGAACACTAGAACGTGTCCCACAGGACATTACATTCCTCCCCAACTTTATTGAGGAACAAACAAAGTGTTAGTCCAACCTGCGGGGACCAAACAAACAGTTAACTAAATACCACAGGGTCCATCAGTCTCTAGAGTCAGGTGGCAGGACAACATCAGACCTGGGCTAGTGACTTTCATTGCAGCAGAACCTTCTCGGCGGGCACCCGTAGTTTAACCTGAGGGGATCAGGACATGACCGCTGGCTTGGAGATGTCTGCTGCAGACCGTCAGTTCGCTGACGATACATGTCTTGCTGTCTTGCCTGGCTTCCTCTTTGCTGCCGTCGGTGATGGTCTGTGGTGGGTTCTAACATTTCCTTGTAGTGGATTGCGTCATGAACATGGATGGAGTCCTAAGTGAGAATTCACAGAGGTGTTACTGGACCGACTGTCCCGGTTGAACTGCTTGGCTGTGACCGGAAACCTGTTGGTGGTGCAAAGTCTCTTCTCGCTCTCCCGCCTGGGGTGGCCCGTTGTCGGGGTTGCTGCTGTATGTAGGAGGGCTGCGCTGGGGGCCGCTTGTGTGCCATCTGGGGGCAGCCTCAGGACCACTGAGGAGCCATTACTTAGTCGCACGCACAACCCTCCCGGGTGGATGAGTCTTGACCGAGACTTGCGCTTGCTGCCACGGCTCCGGTTTAGGCCAGGTCAACAGGTAGCCTCTGGTTTATTTTGTCAACTGGTGTGGCAACGGTGCAGGACTCCGCTGGGAGTGTTGTTGTTTGACGCAGGTGCTGATGGCTGGCGTGATGGCAGTTGCCAGCCATGTGGTGACTCGGGATGGCAGGTGGTGGTGACTTGTTGGGAGTGTTGGATGTCAGGAGGGACTTGGCAGCCATGTGCCTCCTCTTTGCTGAGGTGGAGTGTCTGTGGCGGCTTGACACGTAGATTGTGGGGATCTTCTCTTGCCTGGCTTGGTGCCACTGTCGACTCCATCTTGAGGCAGTGTGAGGACCGACACTCTGTGCTGATCTTGACCCGTGGCATCTGTGGACAGGAGCAGGGATGCCGCTTGACTTAGACTGCCGATGCACAGGGACGGACGGTCACCTGGGGAAGCATTAGGATGAGATGCGGATGGTGCTTGCTGTGTCTTACGTTTAGTTCACCCATAAGGCTGTATCCAAGGACGTAGGTCAGCCTTTATGGCTGTCTGGTGCGTCAGGGTGTGCTCTTGGCTTACTGTGAGTCCTCGTTCTTCTCCCTTTGTTGGTCTATTTAGCCCACTTGTGTTCCTCCAATTTTTGGGGTGACAGGGCTGTCACTCTCTTCTTTCTAACGAGGGCATTGTGTTTGGACCTTGAGGTGATGCTGTCATGGTGCCGGCTTCTGCCTTTGCTCCGGCGTGCTTGTCTGGACTGTTCACTTTGTGACGTGCTCCTGGCTTGCTGGGCGTTGTAACGTCTGGTCTCGTGTCGCTGTTTGTTGGAGTGCATGGTGCTGTGGCGGCCTGCCACGTGGGGTGTGCTACTCCTCTCTTGCCAATCTCGGGTCGCGGCCAACTCCGTCTCAAGGCAGTGTGAGGGAGGACACCGTGTGTGGTCCTCGGCCTACAGTGGGGTTTCGCTGGGGTGGTGGAGACGTGGGTGCTCTCCTACTTGCATTCAGCAGTGCTTCTTTGTGGAGAGATCTCCTGGGTGCTGTCTATTCAGTCAGGTTCACTGGCGCAGCTTTCTGCACTCTTCTGACTTTGCGTGCTCGGTCTCGTTCTTGGACGCTTTCTTCTGGCACTTGGGGGGCCTGTGATGTGGTTGGCAGTTGTGCCTGTTCACCAGTAGGGGCGGGTGATGCGACCTCTTCACTGGTGGTGGCTTTGGGCAGCCATGTGTGTGGTGCGTGCTCTGCACCAGTCTTTCTTGCGCTGTCGATGGGGACAGTTCCTTTGAGGGGATGCCGTTTATGGCAGGCCTTCTACTTGTGATGATGGGGCTTGTGTTGCAGCCCCCTTGGTGTCGGTGGTTGAGCTTGGTCGGTGTTGCTTGTGCTGGAGAATTGCCATTGCTCCGTGCTATGCAACAGTCTTTTCTTAGGAAGTTAGAGTGACTTACTGGGGTGGCGTGCAACTCACCCCGCCTTCGTGTGTTTCTCTTGGGGCTTGCCGTCTTGCTTGGATTCGCTGTCCATTGCTTCTGAACACGTTCCTGTTCTGGGTTCGTCCTCGGCCCCTGGTTGCATCTCTGGCACCCACTGGCTGCATGTGCCGGCAGATCTTAGCAGACCGTCTCCGCAGACATTTTGCTACTTCCTCATTGACATGCCGAGAGTGACTGATGTGTCCTGAGGCTTGATACTTTGGTGATGGGGGAGTACTATCTTCGGCACTGTAATGCCTTGTCTTACTGCCTGGAGCGGAGCCACTGCAGGTGTCGCTTGCTTCACCTTGAAACTCCTCAGGGCCTTGCGGTGTCTCTGTGGGTACGGCGCAGGTAGGTGCAGGGGTAATGCTTGGCAGTGTTGGGCTTGCCTGATGCAGGTGCAGGAGGGCGTGTTGCGTCCCACAGTCACTAGGTGGCATTTCTGTGTTGAAATTTCCAGGCAGTCTTTACCTGGGAACTGGGTGCTTCTACTGTCTGAAATGTGTTGGTATCGGGCCGCTTGCTGACTAGATGCCGGACTTCAGCCGGCTGTGGTATGCAGAGTGGATGATTGCAGACTGGGCGGTTGTGAGCAAGCGCAGGCATCAACCCCTCTAGTGGGGAACTTTGGCCTAGAGGAGATGAGGGCCTGAGCTGGTGGGGTCGCCTTCCATCGTCTCGCTCTTCTGCCCAGTGCGGAGCAGGTGGACCATGTTGTTCTCTTCACAGTGGCGCTGCGTGTTTGCCCTGTATGGCCACCGGAAGGGCTGAGGGCGGTCGAACCTCTGGGTTCTGGACCAGGGTGGCTTCAAACAGTACTCTCGCTGAGCAGGGATGCAGATGCGGCATGTGACCACCAGGTGGCGCGATGCCTTGCATGCGACTGCTGTGTGGCGCTGTACCTGAGTCTGCTCTTCTAAGGGCACAGCAGTCTCTGGAGGAGCTCCTCCGTGCACCTTGTGGCAGTTGCGGTTTCGCCACTGGCAGCTAGGTGGCGCTGGTGCTCTCCTTTCTGAGGCTGCACTTCCGTTTAGGCTGATCATGCCGGTGAGGGACACCGTGCTGGGGAGCTCATTTCCTTATCCCCGGTCGGGGCAGCCACATGGAGGGGCTCCAGTAAGTGTTGACTTTCTATCACTACACTTTACCGCAAAGCATACTGGCCGCTTCTGCCTAGATGGCGGGTGTGCCTGTGAGCACAGGGCTGTTTTCTCTTGTGAAAGCGAACCACTTTGCCCTGACTGTGTGGTTACGGAGGACAATGCTGTGCCCTCTGGCGACCGCTAGGTGGCGCTGCACCCCCCCCGCTCCAGCTGCCGTAGTCTTCTTTCGGGTGGCGAATATGTCAGCAGGCCTGTGTTTGGTGCGTGCTCTGCACCAGTCTTTCTTGCACAAAGCGGGAGCTCTCCCAAGGGCCCCTCCCGCTGGCCGGTAGAACTTTTGCAAACTTTCAGGCTGGAGCCGGCTTGAAGACCTCTCCGGCTGGGTACCTGCCACCTCACTATGCGGTCAGCGTTGGCTCCTAGTCCGGTGCCGCAGCGTTCGCTGAACCGCGCTGGTGGGTGGGAGCAGACTGTTGGCGGGAGGGGCCGGCCACTACAGCAATGCCTTTCCTTCTCTCCCCCTACCAGGGTTGAGGCCGCTACCTGGTGTGGGACCAAGCTAGTGCTTTCTTCGGTAGTCGCAACTTGTGCTCGTCATGAATGCCCCATCTACTGCTGTCCTCTTTGGTCGCGCCCAGCTTCGGTGATTCTGTGGCATATGGATGTGCACACAGTGGCTGCGGGGAGTCACTCCACGATCCTTCAGCGTGTCTTCCAGGCTAGGCGTGTGCAGATCGGCGGCAACAGTGGCAAACCATACAGGCGTGTTGGGGCGGGGGTGCCCCAGGCTACATTTCTCCTCGGGGCACACCGGAGAGCCAAACGGTGTACACGGGGGGGACAGACCCGCTCGTCGCCAGTGATATGTTGGGCCTCAGGCCCACATTGCGGAATAAACAGACACAGACACCCAGTACAGTTTGATCGGTAACTGGCCACGAGCATGTGCACCCGGGCCCTTTTATTAGCGGGGTAACGTCACTTGTGACACCTGTGATGGATGGGTGTGTGGGTGTAGTGTGTCCAGCCCTCAAGGGAGTGGCTGGAAGTCCAGCTTCCTGCGGAACACTAGAACGTGTCCCGCAGGACATTACATGCTCCACACAGCCTTATGGGAAGCAGATGAAGTCTGGTTGTTCAGCAAACAAAAGCCACTACTTTCCCTTCGCCTGCCTGGCTCCTTGGTCGTTTCTAGAAGCCATCCTTGGTGCTAAGGTGCCAACATCCCTATGCTACAATTCCGCTGGCGGAGGCAGTCTTTCAACTTTGTACTTGTTAATGTTTCACGTTAGCGTTGGGAGCGTACAAAACCAAACTCACAGCTGCAACTCTTCATTAGCGACTTGCATTTCTGCCAAAACATTTAAATTAAATTGGGATTTCCACCCTCCCCTGTTAATGTTGTCCATAATCCAGTTGTAGTTGTTGATGCCTCACCTTGTGTCACTGGCTAGCATAGGTTTATTCGGGTTCCTGAAGATCTTCCCCCTTTGACCCTTCTAAATGCGCCTGGCTTCCGCCATTCTAGTGCTGGCGAGTAAGGGCTTGTTTTCCTTTAAAGCCGGTGGCCTTTGGAGCACCACAGACTATCTGTTTTTCCTAAGCCCCATCTCGTTGAGGTCTAATCCAATCTTTTCCTTTAACCTCGAGGTCGCTGCAGTTGATTTTAGCACCAGGACACCTTCTGAGGAGCGAAACATTTTATGAATATGCAATAATCAGTCAAACACATGAGCTGTATCTGGGCTGCTGGGGGAAGCCCCTCTTCTCTTTTCATGGTTTTTCATTAACCAGTCGTTGACACCCTCAGATACAACTCTAAGCTTCTTGTTGTATTATTGATGGCGTTCACAATTTAACCACAAATCAGCTCCCATCCCTTCCATTGTCAGCATATTTGGAGTAAGTGATACGAAATGAGCCAGCCCCAATGTCTCCCTATGTCTTACTAAGACAGAGAATATAGAACGAATCCTCTGCTAAAGACATAAGCGGAGAAATAAGAGGGAAAGGAAGGAGATAATCAAACAGGAAAGGAGGAGCATCGTGAAGGAACACTTACCACTAGCGGACCCTAGTGGAAAGGCGCGGCCTTAGCATGCGATATCTAGGAGTTTATATGAGGCAGGTAACAGTGAGGAAACAGAATCTGTATTTACTGATGATGGAGTGTCTCAAATTCAAACAACAACAGTCGGAACCGTCAATGTTCAATGGGAGGCACCATAACTGGCGGGAGCGTGGTGGGGGAGGAAGAGGGGAATAAAGGGGGAAACGGGGTGTAAGACGCATAAAAGCAAAATGAAAGGTGCATAAAACGTAACACTTCCTTTCCATTCAAAAACACAGTAAAATATTTTTGAAGAATCCTTCATGAAAGAGTTCTTAACCTAGATGATATCTTCTCTATGTCAACAATGAATCCATTATCAATTCAATTTTGTTCGGGGGTGTTATACATGTCAGTCATAAGGTGATCTCCCCCTCAAACCTTTTGCCTTACTCCTCCATTTCTGCCGATTTTGCTTTTGTTGGTCTTCAGACTCTGTACATTTTACCACTGCTAACCTGTGCTAAAGTAGATGTGCTTACTTCCTAAAACATGGAAACGCTGGCTTACACCAATTGGCACATTGAATGTATTTATTAGTACACAGGGCCTATTAATTAAATGTACTTGTGGGCCTACAACACTCGTTGTGTCACACACTTAAGTAGCCTTTTAAACATGTCTCTGGCCTATCATTGCGGCCTGTTTGTGCAGTTTTATCTGACATTATGACCAGGCAAAATAAACGTTTGCCTGGCCTAAACCTCCCATTTAATAATAATAAAAATACCCACCCCTTGGGTAGGCCCTAAACAGCCCAAAGGGTAGGGTGAAGTTTATTTTAAAAATCAGAGATGTACATTTAAGTTTTCAATGTATTGGTGGTGAAAAACGACTAAATGTGTTTTTCACTATTGTGAGGCCTGCCTCGCCCACAGGATAACATTGGGTTAACTTATTACATTCAATAAGTGAAAACTCTCAATTGGGAGCAGGAATTTTGATTTTGTTGTCTAAACAATTGTAATTTAAAGCCCTCTTTAATGGTAAAGCTGGAATTTAAGTCATAATTCAGAAAATGCCACTTTTAGAAAGCTGGTATTTTCTTTCCTAACCATTTGGTGGCTGTAGCCTGTATCCTGGGTCATATGATTAGGTGTAGCTGGCAGTTTGTCTTTATGTATGTATTGCTCCCAGACAGTAAAACAAAGGGGAAATAGGTGTTAGCAGGATTGCCATCTCTGACTTGATAGGAGGGGGAACTGTCACCTACCACACTGCATATCACAAAGTCTCTTCCTGAGCACACTCACAAAGGGGTTGACACTAGTCTTTTGTGACTAGGGCAGGTAGGCAGGAAATTCCAAACAGTACCAGGGGAGAAGATCTCCAAAAACATCCCCTTCATCAAAATGGGTACCAGGCATAAATATTGGACTCTCAGACCCAACTCTTCAGTACAGCTCTGGAACTATGGATACCACAGAATAAGGATGCTGCTCTGCTGCCAGAAGGACTGCTACCCTGCTGCCCCCTTACACTGTTGCCCTGCAATGCCCTACTTGCTAGGAAGGAAAGCTGGACCTGCACCCTTCATCCCGGCTGATGTGACTCCAAGGGTCAGCTGACTGACCTCCTGTTAGGAGCTACAGGGACAGAACAAGCTTCAGAGGCCTCCATGCCGTTGCCTAGCTGACCTGCTGCCTAGATCTACAACTGAATCTGCAACTGGATCTACCTGAGCCCAGCAGGTTTCTTCTGGAGTGAGTTTCTGATCCCCAAGAGGTGCCGCTAAGGTCCTGAACTCTTGGCGTGGCATCAGTTGAGCTCCAGTTCAAAGAAAGGAGAAATCCTGAAGTTTCGGGCTAATTCTGACTGTGAACAGGACTTTTCACACCAAGATCTTGCCGCCTGTGCTGCTTGCTAACATGAAGTTCCAGTGAACCTGAATCTTTGCACCACAGCGACCGCTAGTGACACAACCTTCATCACGAGATCTGCACTTTGTGCTACAGCCTCTATAGCTTGTGGTGACCGCCAGCATGAGTCTCTAATATAGGTCGCCTGTGACGCCCGATAGGATCCTCGGACTAGAGCCATGACTACCCGCGATGCCTGACCGGCTCTTTGCGCTACAGCAATGACCATCAGCAACGTTTTTCCTGCTCCTTGCGGCCCCCTCCACCATGAATGGAACTCTTGGCTCTGAACTTTTGAAGGTAACTCTTTCTTCAGGACTAATCTTGTCCTTGTATCTGGCCCACGCTCCATCATTGTCGTCCTGAAATTGTAATGGCTTTTGCTTTTAGGTGCTTTACCTATGTAAAACTTAAAAATTTCATATTTGCAATCCTACGGATTATTTTTTGTCCTTTTGGCATCATTGTATTTATTAAATTGTACTCAACTTTCAAAATTGGTGTGGGATATCCTTTCTGTTTTGTTTTCACTTTATTACTATTTGTATTCTGCATAAATACTTAACATAGTGCTTCTAAGTAAAGTCTGACTGCTTCTGTACCAAGCTACCAGGGGCCGTACTACAGATGGTGCCCCAGCGGCACAAGGCTTTGCGCACCCCCGGTACAATTTGGTATTATAGAAGGGGTCGCAGCGCTTGTGTGTCCCCTTCTATAATACCGATAGCGCTGGTGCATCTAAAGTGCCAGCGCTATCAACAGAGCGTGTTCCCTTGTTTGCATAGGGGCATGTCCTATGCAAATTAGGGAATTCCTTTGACTCTGCGTCGACACCATATTACAGACATGGGCATAGAGTCAAAGAAGCCCTCAGGAGGCGGACTGACAGTGCACCATTTAAAAGATGGCGCACTATCTTTGTGCCTCTTGACAGCAGCCCTCTGTAGGGGATAAATGGGGTTCCATGAACCCCCAGACATCCCCTTGCAGGCAGGTGCAGTCACGGGCTGCACCTGCCTGCAAGGGGATCTTTAAATTCGTTTGAAAGTGCTGGCGGCTGCCACCTGCACTGCAAAAACATGGAGCAGCTGCTCTGTGTTTTCACATAAATGTGCTGCCCTGGGGGCAGTGCGGGTTTGCGGCTGCCCTGGGGGCAGCGCATATACCATAATGGGGCGCATTATCACTGTTTGCGCCGGGCGCTAAAAATAATAATGTGTAATATGGCCCCTGATGGTTAAACACAGGTTAATTTAGTGACTAAGATTGTGCTTGTTGTTGCTTGAGAAAGGTTTCCAGCCCTCTCAACCAAATAATCTCCAATTTTCAACATCAAATAATGTAGGAGGATGTCTTTTCTTCTTTCTCCAAACATTTAATGGGCATCAATGGCCCCTAAATATGTTTAAAATTCTTCTTCCCAGCACTTCCATGGGACTGGAAACGACCTTTTTTTGTAATAATTCCTGTGGTGGATCGAATTGCATTATACCAATACTGGAGGCAATAGAGTTAGTAGACAGGAAGACTGCATAAGGCAAGGTGTGTGTAGAAGTCAATAAATTAATTTAAAAAACACTGAAGAACCATTAAGTCATAAGACCAACGATCAAGTGTAAAAGGTGGTGGCAGCTCCTTGGCAGTTTCTTAGAGCTCGTGCAGATTGCGAGGGGCTCCTCCTCTGCACGCTGTAAAGCATTATTGTGTTGCTGTTTAAAATCGCATTTTAATCTGTTTTAAACTTGCACTCAATTGAACAAAGAATTGTTTGCCTAAGACGCTTAAAATTACATGTATTAATTTACCGTTTTTGTGGACCCCTAGCCCCGTTCCATCGCGGCTTCGTGCCGTTTGTGTGGAGGGCAAGGTGAGCTTCAGAATTACAGAGCCGCCTCCCCGAGCAGAAGGGAGTTAGCGTTCCAGCTGGGGGCGGGGCTTAGAGTATAAAATGGTCACTCTGAAGCGCAGCGGTCGAGCGCAGCGGGAGCGCCGACACCGCGCCAAAGGGGTGCCAGTCTGCGCCAGTCCGCGCTGGGACCGCGCTGCGCGCTAGATCCCCTGCCTCTTGTAACATCCACAATACACCAAAGGTAATAACGTACACCCGATCTCAACTTTTGTGTATTGGCAAGACTTTAATTGATAAACGATGTTCCCATTTTTGTGCAGGCTCTCTGAGCAATCTGCCTACTAATCCTTGTCCAAACTGCGCTTTTAAATCTACTCCTCCTCACTCTAATCTAGCTGCCCCTAGGTTGCCACTAATTCCTGAAGAATATATACATTGTGCTCTTATAAACGCCCGCTCCCTTGTCAAACACAGGGATGAGATAGCTGAACTTATAGCTACTCAAAACCTAGACATCCTGTTTATTACAGAGACCTGGGCAGACTCTGCTTCTGGCCCGGATTTCAGAGTAGCCACTCCTGATGGCTATTATGTCACCCGACTAGATAGATCCTCTAGAAAAAGAGGGGGTGGTCTAGCTATCATACATCGTGCTAACCTGGCTCTAAAAACTGAGCCAATGATCCATGATTCCATGGAAGCCTTATGTTTCACCTTCACACTTTCTTCCACTCAAACCTTTAAAGGAACATTACTCTACCGACCTCCCACCTCACGCACATCTTTTTTAGAAGCTCTTAATCCTCTATTAGAACCAGTAGCTGCCTACACAGAATATACAATACTGGGTGATTTTAATTTTCATCTAGAAAATCATACTGATAAAGATTCCATCAAGATTATCTCTGATTTTCAGGCTGCAGGCTTAGAACAACGAGTCTTCTCAGCCACACACCAAGCTGGTCATACCTTGGACGGATTATTCACCAAGAACTCATTTATGAATCAACCTACTGTGATTCCACTCACCTGAACTGATCACTCGGCAGTCATATTTTCTATACTAATCAGGAAACGCAAATACTGCGCGCCCTCTGCACGCTCACAGATCAAATGTCGTGACTGGAAAAATATTGACCACCATGTCTTTAATAATGCACTTAAAGCCACTAAACTCAAAGACTCAAATGACCCAGTTGAAGCATCCAATAACTATGTGCGCTGGTTGAATAATGCATTAGATTATGTGGCACCTGTCAAAAAACTGCAGCCTAACCGTAATAAACCTTCTGCTCCTTGGTTCTACGAACTACTAAGGCTCGAGAGACAACGATGTCGTAACCTAGACGTTGGCGTAGGAATTACGACAATAACGATAGAGAGAGATATAAGACAGCCCTGCATAACTATAAAAAACTTATTACTAAGGAAAAATGTAATTTCTATACCACACAAATAGAATCAGCTCAAAATTCGAGAAAACTGTTATTCCAGGTGGTAAAAAAGCTATCAAATCCTACGGTTCCCGACTCCATAGAACCTTCTCAAGCCTTCTGCAATGAAATTGCGGATTTTTTTAAAGGAAAGATCACAGATATTTTTAATAACTTCACGAAAAAAACTTCTGATGCCATAGCTGGCCCAGTTGCTCCTCATATACCCACCAGGCCAACCCTGGAAACATTCTCCTCACTCCCTCAGGCGTCTATAGAGGAAATTATGAATACTGTCAAATCAGGATCTCCTACGGACCCTTGCCCCCCAAGTATTCTTAAATTAGCATCTGATCAGGTAGCCCCGGTTTGCAATACGATGTTCCAGACAGGTGATTACCCTAAAGTCTGGAAGAAAGTCATCATGAAGCCCCTTCTAAAAAAATCAACACTAAACCCAGCAGAGTTAAAAAGCTATCGACCCATCGCCTCGCTTCCATATCCTTCTAAGGTATTCGAGAAGGCAATTAATCTACAACTTTCAAGCTTTATTGATAACAACAACCTACTAGATGATACCCAATTTGGGTTTAGAAAGGGTCACAGCACCGAGACCGCCTTGATAAAAGCAGCCGAAGAAGTCAGAATAATTCTGGACCAAGGCGGTACAGCAATCTTAATACTCTTAGATCTATCGGCTGCCTTCGACACGGTCGATCACAACATCTTGATCGACCGTGTCGATGCCATGGGCATCCAAGGCAAACCTAAGACTCTTCTGGCATCTTTTTTATCAGACAGAGAACAGTCCGTGAAAATGGGTAGCTATTACTCGCCTGATTTCACCTTGCCTTGTGGAGTTCCTCAGGGCTCCTCGCTAAGTCCGACGCTCTTTAATATCTATGTATCGGACTTAGCGAGGGTGATCAAGTCATTCGGCATTGGAATAACATCATACGCCGATGACACTCAATTAGTCCTGGCTATTCACAGAAACGGAGCTGCAGTGGCCGCTAACTTCCAGGAAGGAATGAGAGCGATCTGCACCTGGATGGACCAGAACTGCTTAAAATTAAACTCCGACAAGACGGAGGTCATGCTTTTTGGTGACTTGACCCCGTCTTGGTCACCAGTCTGGTGGCCAGCAGAGCTGGGAGATCCGCCTCTCCCCGTGTCAAAAGTCAGGAATCTCGGAGTTTTATTCGATAATAGGCTTACCTTCCACAGCCATGCTAACGCAGTGGTTTCAGCGTCCTTTTATACCTTGAGAATGGTAAAGAAACTTCTCCCTTTCCTACCTCCAAACTCAGGTAAAACCCTAATGTCTACGCTAGTCCTCTCAAAGATGGATTATTGTAACGGACTATTGCTGAATGCACAGGAACAAGTTATGAATAAACTACAGCTAGTGCAAAACGCTGCTGCAAGAATTCTAACTGGTACTCCCAAATTTTCACCCATATCTCCCATCATTCGCCAACTTCATTGGCTGCCCGTCAGAAGCCGCACAAAGTTTAAGGCTTTGTGCATCATTTATAAAACATTGAACAATACCGGACCGGACTTCTTAAAAAAATCCACTACTCTCTACAAACCCAATCGATCCTTACGCTCTGCGGCATCTCAGCTACTTGATATCCCACGCACTAAGAAAGCAACATGGGGCGACAAACGCTTCACAGTTGCTGCCTCCAAATTGTGGAACAAGCTTCCCCCTAATATTAAATCAAGCTCTTCCTTATTTATATTTCGGAAGCACATTAAAACGTGGCTTTTCAACCAGTAAGTCTTGTAGGAGCCCTCTGCAATCTCAACGAACTCTAGCGCCGAGACACCGGAAGGTATTTGTGCGCTCTAGAAATTTTATAAATAAATAAATAAATAAATAAAAAGAAAAAATTAAATTTCCATTTATTAAGCAATGGTTATTTAATGCAACTTAGCAAATAGATATATATATTCGAACAGGTGTTGATAGTTCAACTATGAACCACTTGTAGAAGACATATTTCTGTGAGGAAGAAATTTTTCTTTATTTTGTTATATGAGCGAGTGTTTTGAAGCAAGGAGAATGATTCATGCAAAGTTTGTTAGGACATAGCACAAAGGGCGGTAAGGAAAACAAGCCAAGCACGTGTGGCAAACATTGCAGGAATGAAAAGAAAATCCAGCATAGGTGTGGTCAAGGAAATGTCAAATATTTAGAGACGGTGCCCTTGAGCAAAAAACAGAAAGTTAGCTGCCTCATCTCAGGAAAGCCCCAAATCAAAACAATACCGATCTCTTGAGCACACTACGAAAAAGTAACAGAAATAAAAAAAGTTTGTGTGAAGCTCTTTAATTTCTCCTGTGAATCTCCTCTTCCAGTGAAAAAGTGTCCACAATAACGCAGGGCCGGCCTTAGGGCAGTGCGACTGGTGCGGCCGCACTGGGCGCTGAACTGTTGAGGGGGGCGCTGTGACCTCTGGGGGGTGCTGTGTTTAGCAATATCTTATGATAGGAGAGATGAGGAGCACTTTTGCAGGAGGTTGGAAAAGAATCAATGAGGCGGCCATGTGATGTGCTGGCGCCAAAAGTGATTGTCACACCGGGCGCCACCACAGCTAAAGCCGGTCCTGCATTAACACACCATGTAGCTGCGTTAATGCGGACATTTTTTGCTTGGAATACACTCATAGGAACATTTTCACTTGCTTGCACCCTAGCCATATAGATAATTTTGACCTATGTCTGTACTCAGTCAAGAATACATATAGAGACCTTGATAAACAGACATTGTGATTTGGTGTTAGGAATTGAGCTGAGACCAATGACCGGAAAAACCATCGCTCACAGTGCCCTCTCTCAACTTATTTTATGAAATTAGAGACTCACTTATGCGGTATCAATTACAAGAATTTAGAAGACTGCAACATACTAAATAATTTTGGACATATTAAGCCCTTAAGAAGTCAAGGCTATGAGGCCTGATGAAACACGTGTTGGGCAGAGGAGGTTATCCGAAAAAAGTAATTGAAGAACCTCAAACTGAATGACACTTTTGGATTTCTGTTACTTTTTTATAGTGTGCTCACAAGCAATATTAT
Source organism: Lissotriton vulgaris (assembly GCF_964263255.1). Lineage (NCBI taxonomy): Eukaryota > Metazoa > Chordata > Amphibia > Caudata > Salamandridae > Lissotriton > Lissotriton vulgaris. Next base: position 596,626,504 of record NC_141687.1, read on the forward strand.
GCCAAAATTAAAGGATGTGGTAGTGAGGTCACTGAAGGATTACAATTTGGAGAAAGTCTCGACAACTTTCTAAGGAAATATGTCTCAACGTTCATGTCTCTGGATAAAGCCCAGAGCAACATGAAAAGGTTTTATATAATCAGTGTTTTTGGAAGGGCCAACAGGAGGGTACTGCATGCAGGACATGGTTGACCATGGTCCCTTCATAATTACATAATTATCAACAGAGGCTTAGGCAGAGGCTTTTTAAAGCATCATCAGCTTTCCTTCCTCAGAGAGGAAGATCAGGAAAGAGCAGAAATATTCATGGAAGAGGATAAAACAGTGGAGCATTGCAAGGACAGTACAGAAATGTGTTTGGTATGTGTCCACAAAAACATTGGAAGACCTGTGGTATATTTTGAGTACATATTGCATATGATTACACAGGACCCAAGAGTAATAGAGAGGGTTCTGGGATGCAAACTGGAACTAATGGAATCGCTGATATAGGCACAATAACCAAGACAGTTTGTTTGGGATCAGGAGCAAATGGAAATAGTGGATTGTGAGAACATGCAAATACTAGTGAAAGGTGCACTTGTGCAAGCAAAGGATTTGTAAGCAACCTGTTTCTGGTCCAAACAAAGGACAAAAGATGGAGGCACTCATTTCACAGTCAGTCCTTTCTCCAGTTCAGGTGAGGGCAACATCAATATGAGTCTCTGTGTATACCTTTTGACCTCTTCTCTGCCTGTTGGTGTTTTACTAAGGTGTTGAGACTAGTGCTTCAATCTCCTTATAGTACGCTATGTGTTGATACTAGTGGTAGCATATTTAGGAGAAAGGGGAATTTAATTATTCAGGTGATTCTCTTTGAAGTGAGAAAGAATTGAAGGATCAGTTGATTATCATAAAGAATATTTTGGAGAGTTTGGGTTTCATCATCAACAAAGAGCAATCTCTTTTTTCTACTTCAAAGAAGGTGAAATGTTTGGGGTTTCAAGAAAACACAGTGCAGGCAAAATTATTATTTGTACAAAAAGGTGAACTTAACAAGGAAAGAAATAAGGGCCAGATGTGTCATGAATTTTTCAGGTCGAAAATGGTCTGATCTGAAGAATCGGTCCATTCGCGACTGGAAAAATGCATTTTGGTATGTATCATTCCCAAATTGCGATTCAGTAACGCATTGTGGAATTACGAATGCATACCGATTCGGTATTAGGAAAGGGCGTGTTTATTGCATCCCTTCCTAATACAGAATCACAGTAGTATGTAAGAATGTTTAGCGACCAAAATGAGGCTGCTAAACATTCACATTTTATCGTCTGCTTTATGTAGGTGGTAAACGGTGAACAACCTTTACAACGAAACTTTTACAATGCACTACCATTACAACGCGGTCATTACAACGCAAACCATTACAATGCATTGCGCTGGGGGGCGCTCTAGGATAGGGAATAAGTTTAAATTACTATCCAACACCTTCCCTAGTGTCCACGGGGACTGGTGTTGGAATAGTAAATTAAACTTTTCACTATCCAGCACCCCAAAGCGCTATGCGTTGTAATGGATTGCGATGTAAAAACCACGTTGTAAAGGCAGGCGTTGTAATAGCCTGCGTTGTAACGTCATACATCCGTGGTAAACCATTTACAAATGGGAACAGGTCGCCTAGGGACCCCTTCTCTTTTGTGAACGGTTGCAAAAAAAAATTCAAGGGCTGGCTGTTGTCCCACTACCCTTTGCTTATCCTTAAAAAACGAAAAAAAAACTTACAATTTTTCCTTTTTAAATGCATCCTGATTTCCTTTAAAGAAAACAGGCTGCATAAAAAAAGATTGCTTAATTTAAAAGCAATCACAGACATGATGGTTAGCTGACCTCAGCAGCCCAACATCCATGTTATTTTAGCGATTCCTAATGTGTTGCAAATTGCTATCTACCTCATTCATTTTCATGAGGTAGGTCAATTTGCGACTCTCTAAGAAAGAGTTGCATTAAAAAGCTTGATGACGTATTCTAGCCTAATGAAGTCTAGATTCTCTCTTCATATTAACTGGAGAATCACCATTATTTTCCCATGCCTTCTTGAGTTAGGCAAGGGCACACATCATCTGGGAATGAATTAATTGGACCTGCCTGATTGCCACCATTGCAGTAACAGACACGAACCTAAACCTCCCACCTTTTCCAAGTTGGAACTGCCGGCAGAACCTAAACAGCAGAAGTCCTAATACAGTACCATGAAGAGACTGAAGCACATGCCAACCCGTGGATGGCCAAATAGGTCCCAAACATGCAATCAACCATCACTAAGGGCGAGTCATGCCATCAAATTTGCAAAAACACGGCTGTAGTGAATAGTCTATTAACCCAGTCCCACTATTCAGCTATTGTTACTTTTCTTTAAAAAAAATATCCTATGGCAGAACTTTCTGCAATCACTGCTGCAATGGCACTTACCACAAAATGCACCAGATATGAGCCAGATGTTCAAGGTGGAGCCAAGTGTCCTTGGTCACTTCCTTGTGCTTTTTGTCTTGTCAGGCACCATCCCAGGAGCTCAACCAATTTACAAGTCTTCAATGTGGGCAGAGTTGAGTTCATCACTTTAATCCATGCTTTACATTGTCCTTTCCTTGCTAGCCACAGGCATCTGCTGTTTAACTTCAAAAGCCCTAACATGGGATGAGAGGTCTTCATTTATTTATGATTTCACGGTTCAAAGCAGACTGCTCCAGATTCCACAGCTGTCTCATATAATTGATTCCATTCTAGAATTTGGAAAGCCGGCTCCCGATCGCTCTGTTGTCTTTCAATATTCACATCTTCCTGTGCTGGCCCACTTCATCAAGCATACATGTCACATGGCTCCTGGCCATGTTGGCTCAGGCTCAGCTTTGATGTTATAGATTCACTTCCTCTGCAGTCCTTCACTTGCACTCCAGTTTGGAGTTACTCATTAAAAGGGACACGCTATGAGGGAGGGGAAGCAGGAAACAGGGGCACCAGACTGACCTCATGTGACCCATGTTCACAGAGGTCAAAGTATAAAAGAACAAGCATTGTCAAAGCCAATAGGTCTCACCTGAGAGAACTATTGGATTTGCCAATGATTTTTAGCCATGCCATACAGCATTGCAGCAGCTGCGCAGCATGGCTAAAAATAAATAAGCATTGGCAAAGCCAATGGGTCTCGCAATTGAGACCTATTGAGTTTACCAATGATTTTTAGCCATGCCGTACAGTACAGTGGCTACTGTGACCTACGACTGAAAATAGAAAAAAGCCCTATGTGCCTAGAAAATGAAGAAAGAAGAGCGTCTGTTTTCTTTTTATTTACTTTACTGAGATAAATTGGTAAATTAAAAGCAGTGAAATAAAGCAATTTGTGAAGATTTTTGCACTCTAAAAAAAACAAGGCCAAGTGGGGTGTGGGTTGTGATCGGGAGAGGGTGAGAGGCAAAGCAGGAGATGGCTGGATGGGGCTGTGCAATGAGCATGGATGGTCAGAGGGTAGGGGAAAAGTGCAATGGGCACAGAGAGTGGGATGGCAGGGAAAAGCACAACAGGTACCGAGGGTGGAGGGGCACGGGGGGGGGGAGTACAAGAGCAAAAGAGGGAGGGGGAAAACAAATAGCAATGGATGATGAGAGAACATAGGAAAGCAAAGGGAAAAGAAGAAACAGCTTGGAGCATTTGGGGTCGCCATAGAAGCTTAGAAGGGAGGCAAAAGGAAAACACATGCCCGTTCATAAAGTTTGTTCCCGAAAAGAAAGCACTCATGGTAGAATAGAAGGAGCCAGCCAGAAAGTGAGTAAACAGGCTATGATTCATGGGAGGGACAAAGACAAGATGGACGAGCTAAAACAAATAAATCCAGCCAATTGAAAGCACGAAAATGTGTGCAACAAACACAAAGCCAATGGAAATCATGGGGCTGAGTTGCTTTCCAGGTCAGCTATTGATATGTACACAGTAAGACTTTCGCAACCAGACAGCTGTGCACCCACCTGAATAAGCATTTGCAATGCAATAGTTCTCGCATTAGGAAAGTTTGAGCTATTGGTATTGTAAATGACAATTTTTTTATTCATGTTTTGTTTTTGAAAATAGTGAAATTAATAGCTTTGTCATTTACAATGCCAATAGTTATAACTTTCGCAAATATGACACCTATAGCATTTGTAATGCAATATGTGTTGTATTTACGTGACTTACATGTATTGATATTACAAATTACAATGGCTTTTCATTTTTCTTCAATAATTAATACTTAAATATAAGTTATTGTAATGTATAATGGCAATAGCTTAAAGTTTTGTAAATAACTTTTGTGAAGATTATGTTCAGTGTATTTTATTGTGACAAAAATCCAAGAACAGAAGAGAAATATTAACATATTTTTGTTACATTTGTAATAAAGCTTGAAACATTTAGAGAAAATATTTGAACCAGGTGTTGTTGAATGGTTGCACAGATTGATGCTGGGGTGGCGCATGGTGATGTTGTGGTGCCCCTGAGTGATGCTGTTGTGGTGCGGAGTGATGCTGTATGCTATGCTATGTTTTTGTTGCTATCCTCTGTTTTGTTATGCTATGCTATCTTTTGCTATCATATGCTTTGAATTGTTATGCTATGCTATGTTTTGTTATGCTATGCTATGTTTTGCTATGCTACGCTTTGTTATGCTATGCTATATTTTGTTATGCTATGCTATGTTTTGTTGTGTTTTATTAAGCTATGCTTTGTTTTGGTATGCTATATTTTGTTATGCCATGCTATGCCACGTTTTGTTGTGTTTGGTATGCTATGTTTTGCTATGCTATTATATGTTTTGTTTTGCTATGCTATGTTTTGTTGTGTTTTGCTATGTTTTGTTATACTATGTGTTGTTGTGCTTTGTTATGCTATGTTTTGTTATGTTGTGCTATGTTTTGTTATGCAATGTTTTGTTTTGCTATCCTATGCTTTGTTTTGTTATGCTATGCTATGTTTAGTTTTGCTATCCTATGCTTCATTTTGTTATGCTATGCTATGTTTTGTTGTGTTTTGTTATGCTCTGCTATGTTTTGTTATGCTATGTTTTGTTATGCTATGCTAAGCTTTGTTTTGTTATGCTATGCTATGTTGTGTTTTGTTATGCTATGCTATGTTTTGATGTGTTTTGTTATGCTATGCTATGTTTTGCTATGCTTTGCAATGCTGTTTTGTTATGTATGCTATGTTTTGTTGTGTTTTGTTATGCTATGCTGTTTTGTTGTGTTTTGCTATGTTTTGTTATGCTATGATTTGTTATACTATGCTTTGTTTTATGTTATGTTATGCTATGTTTTGTTATGTTATGCTATGTTTTGTTCTGCTATGTTTTGTTGTGTTTTGTTATGCTATGCTATGTTTTGTTATACTATGCTGTTTTGTTTTACTATGCTTTGTTATTTTATGCTGTGCTTTTTTTGTTATGGTATGTTTTGTTATGCTATGTTTTGTTGTGTTTTGTTATGCTATGCTATGCTTTGTTGTGCTTTGCTATGCTATGTTTTGTTTTGTTATGCTATGTTTTGTTTTGCTATCCAACGCTTTGTTTTGTTATGCTATGCTATGTTTTGCTATCCTATGCTTTTTTTGTTATGCTATGCTATGCTATGATGTGTTTTGTTATGCTATGCTATGTTTTGTTATGCCATGCTGGTGAGTGTGTGTGAGGGTGAGTGACGGTGAGGGGGTGTGAGAGTGAGGGGGTGAGGGGGTGTGAGGTGAGGGCGGGTGAGGGTATGTGAGGGTGAGGGTGTGTGAGGGTGAGAGGGTGTGAGGGTGAGGGGGTGTGAGGGTGAGGGTGTGCAAGTGAGGGTGTGTGAGGGTGAGGGGGTGGGAGGGTGTGAGGGTGAGGGGGTGTGAGGGTGTGAGGGTGTGTGAGGGTGAGGGGGTGAGGGTGAGAGGATGTGTGAGGGTGTGTGAGGGTGTGTGAGGGTGAAGGGGGTGAGGGTGTGTGAGGGTGAGGGGGTGTGAGGGTGAGGGGGAGTGAGGGTGAGTGAGGGTGTGTGAGGGTGACTGAGGGTGTGTGAGGGTGTGTGAGCTCTGGAGGTGGGCAGAGACATACACAAGAAAGAACATTGTAATATACACTCTCATGGAGTACTTCATGAAAAAGAAAAAAATTGTTCCCAAAAATCATGCACTCCTGGAAGAATGGAAGGAGCTAATCAGAGAGGTGGTAATCAAGCCATGCTCCATGGGACAGACAAAAACAAGATGGATGAACTAAAACAAATAAAATCAATGAATGGAAAGCAAGCAAATGTGATGAACAAAACAGAAAGCCAATGGAAAGAAATCGGCGGAGTTGATTTCCAGTTTAGCTATTGATGGAGCGAGATATTGAATAAGATTTTGTTCAAACTCGCAAAGTTAAACTTCCATAATAAATATAACAGTGCTAATGGCATGGGTTGGAATAAATAATCAACTTAGTTTTAAAATTGCAGACACTACACGTGGGACTTATGTGCTTTTATGTTGCATTTGCAAGTTTGTGGAAAAATAATAAACTAACCTTGTCTTTTGTTTTTGTCAGTATTAAATGCGGCTGTTTAATTAATGGCATGTGCTTAATTATTTATGTGCAATATGTTTTGTCGTGTCTTTTCTGTGGCAAAAGCTCGTGGAGAATCCTTATGGCCTGAAAGAAGAAGGTTTTTATAAAGCTGCTTTTTGTGCTTTGGCTAGATAACATAATTAACTTGGTTAATATTTAGAAGAGGGGGTGGGTAACAGAATGGGTCTCAATTCTCTAATTAATTATTGTCTTGTGTTTCTTTAAATATTAGTTTTCGAGTGGGCCTAAGAAGTGGCTGGAAATGCGAGACTTGACCAGAGTGAAGTCATCACTCATGTGCAGAAAAAGAGCTTTTTGCTGAACAATTGAATATTAATTCGAAAGCAGTTTTGGTCGAGTTGTACGTGTTCTTGGAGAAGAGTCCAAGGACAGGAAGCCTGTAATGCCTGCCAAGATTAGGAAGTAAAATTCTGTGCTTTGACAAATATTTCAGTTGTAAGGAAGCTAAAAGGATGGAAAGTCTAAGAACAATAAGGGCTTATGATGTGCCCCGGGCTTGGTCAGGAATGAATGACATAAGGATGGTCTGACACCGCTCAGCCAATGATGTGTTCGGATTTATGGAGAAGTATGCAGGATTTAGTTACTTTAGCTAGTTAGAAAGGTATAAAAACTGGCCCTACAGGCAGGAGGGGGCTCATGCTTCCCGATTCCTGAATGACGTGCTGATGGACTTCTGGTGCACGTAAGGACAGCTGTCTTTTATTAATTATTCCTTTAGGTAAAGTGAGGTTTAGACAGGGAAATAGAATTTAGGGAATGGAAACTTTATTTTGCTTTAATTCATGCGGATTGATTTACCTTTTAAAATGTCAGACTAATGTGCCTATCCTTGAATGATGCTTTCAAATTGCTAATAAAATAATGATTTCTGAATAAAAATGCTCTTTCTTGAATAAAATAAAGTTAATAAAAATTAGATTTTTGAAATGACAAGCTGGTCTTGTTTATTCATGGTCTAGTTATCATTATTAGATCCATTTGCCTTAGTGATTTAATTAAATGGCGTATGATTAATAATAATAATAATAATCCACATTTGTAAAGCGCACAATCACCCGTAAGGGTCTCCAGGCGCTGGGGGCCGTCAGGAAGATTAAGCAAGCTATTGCCCAGAGTCACATGGTGCTGGGCTAATCTGCCGCCGGCCCTGGGGATCGAACCATGATCCCCTGATTCCGGAGTCAGTCACCCTGGCCGCAGCGAAACAATGGTAAGAAGTTATAAACTGCAGTTGTATATATCATTGTAAATAATTTATGAATAGTGTGTTTAATTAGGTCACATGATTCAGTCGCTCAAAATTGTCTCTTCAGTTTATGGGCCTTAGCAGTGATTCATGATTATTGGTGAGTATTGTGAAGATGAGTAGTGTTATTGAGACAGTTTTTCACTAGGAGCGCTGGATCAATTACTTGGTAGCAGAGTTACGGTTACTATGGTAACTGACATGCTAAATGATACTTAGGATACATGTCTAAAACATGTTAAGTTTGTTCAGTTGTTACATGTTGTCGAAAGGTTTTTTCCAGTAGTGTGAAAACTCCTGGTTTGCCGGCAAAGAGTTAAGTGTGACAAGTGAGGTTACACTGTGCATTTGTTCTGTTTCAAAATAGTGGTATTGACATATATATCACAGGTGTTGTGGACGTACAACACAAGTTTAGGGATCTTAGGTATGTTAGGTTGAATGTATAGTTAGGATTGTCTATGAAATTGTAGCTTTTGAGTATAGGGACAACTGACCTGCTTTAAAACTCACTGCGAAAAGAGTAGTAGAATTTATCCAAGCTTGAGTGAAGGGTAAGGAAGCGTAGTCTATTCTTACTGGCAAGGGAGGATTTTTGTTGGCGGGTTAAAGTCCTACCAAAAATTTCATGTATGAATGGTTAGGATTCTTTCCGTTTGATTGCGTGTGTTAGAAGGGTAGAACAAGGCCACTTGTTACTATCAACGAATTAAAAAAATATTCTGTGAAAATAGGGTTGTCTGTTTCACGCGAAGGGATACTTGTTTGTTTGAAAAAGCTATCTCTTTATTTTAGCGAAACAGACGAATGGTTTGTTTTTGTGAAGTTACTAACTGAATTTCATTGAAAGATTTGTAAAAATATGGCGCTATGAAAATATTTTGTAAAGGAGGGGTCAGTTCAAGGAGTGGAACGGAGACAGTGAAGCAGCAGCGGCAGCATACGTCACAGGGTTCGCTCTGTGATTGGCTAGCATATATCACAGTATTCGCGCACTGATTGGTTCATGCGACTTGGTAGGCTTGTACATGATTGGCTCATTCTGAAATTCAGTAATTCTATTGGCTGAACAGAGTAGTGACGTGGCTTAACTTGATTGACTTGTTGGTGAGTTTCGCGCACGGATTGGCTAGAGTAGCGGAATAACAAGAAAATATTTACGATCTTTTTGAAATAAGCGGATTTGTTTAGAAAGATGAGTTATTATTACATGTTTGAGGAAAAGAAGCCTTCATGGTTTCAGAAATTAAACAATATTTTAAAAAGTGACAAGAAAATTGAAACGCGAGGTGGAAAATTACTTCATAAGTATAAAACACCTGCAGCTTATATGGAAGTAGAATTTGGTTATCATACTTGGCTTTGGATAGATAATTGGATGGAATACACTAAAGATGATGGTGTTCTGGCATGGCCGGAAGATGGGTCATTTAACATTAAGGTGTTGAAAAACTTGAGAGAAAAAATGATGTCTCTTGTACCTAAACCCAGACCTACACAATTTGAGGCTTTAGCTGAATGGGAGGATGAGATGTTTAAATTAGAATGAGAAAACAGAGGTGTAAGAAGAGGCACTAAATTAGACATTAATCGGGAAACTCATGAAGATAGAATGCGAAGTTGGAGAAAAGCAGATATGTGTAATGGTTTGTACCAAGCAAGATTTAGTGAGGAAATAAGTCAAAAGAATGCTGCTAAGAAAAATAATATTGCTGAAGATAGTGAAGCAGAAGATCCAGTTTTAGAAGAGATTTACATTACAAAGACAAAACACCCGCCACCTTATCAACCAGTTTGTTCATGGTCAACCCCGAGAATTCCTCAAGGAACTTCTCCAAGTGCTCCTCCTTTAGAAATTAATGATGAGTCTCCACTTAGATTAAATCAGAATAATGCAAAAATTCCCGATAGCGTAGAAACAAGAACTAATTCAAGTTTATCTGAATCTCTAGTTCAGAGAAATGAAATCCCAGGAAATATAAAAAGAGCAGGAAGACTTGAGGATATTCCAGATATTTCAGAATACCTCAGATCAAAGGAAGAGTTAATACAACAGTTAACTAAAGGCATGGAAGCAGTAACAGTACCAGTAACAATTGGACCTTTTGTTCCAGTTTTTGATCAAAAAGAAATTAGACATTCTGCTTTGACTGTCCCTTTAAATGCAGATATTCAGAAAGTAGCTGAAAAATTTTATTCAGATTTATCAGAAATTCATCAAGAGAAAAGGATGCCAGATTTAACTTTTAATCAAAGTTTTTCAAATGAGCAATCTCCAACTGTTACAGGTTCTGATTCTGGATCTCCAGAAAAGAGCTTAAGTAAAATAGATTTAACACAAACTCCACAGCCCCCAGAATTTAAATTACTTGATGTTGCAAAATTGAAAGCGGATTTAGAGGAATTCATTATTGGCAAAATTTGACCTGACAGTTTAAAATTATATCAGGATGATGAATTGTTGTTCATTTGCAAAAGCATACAATGGAAAACGAAAAACAAATATGATCAATTAGAAGAAATGGCTGCTGAATTAGAAGTAGATCTAAGTAGACAGAAAAATGTACAGAAACATTACAGATTTGATTTCTCCAAAAAGGATATTGAAAACATGAACACTACAGGAAGGATAACTCATATAAAAGAATTAATAGTGTTTCTAAAAAGATTAGGTGAATTAAGCAAATGGAGAGTGAAATAGACAAAGAAAAGAGAGGAAGACAAAAGAGAAAGAGGGGAAGACGCAACTGAATTTCCTATGAGAGAAATAGCTGGCGGAGGGTATGTTCATGTTCCATGGACAAGGCAGGACATTTTGCTGTTTACAAATGATTTTCCCAGATTGAGAGAAAAACCTGTGGAATGGTATCGACAGGTAGAAAGATTTGTTAAGGTCTCAAAAATTCTGTGGATTGATCTTGAAGGATTCTTTGACATTGTCGTTCCTTCAGATCTTTGGACAGAATGTAACATTTCTATAGATTGGCCCAAAAAAGAACCTGCTCGAGATAAAGTAACAGGTGCACCTTCACCTGATGTTACAAATCTGTATGATAAAGTGATTGTGTGGTTGAAAAACAAGATTCCCCCAAAAGAAGTAGATTGGGTTAAAATTGATAGAACAAAACAGGAGCCAAAAGAATCAGTACATTCCTTCTAAGAAAGATTACTGCTGGTATTTAAACAACACAGTGGTTATGAGAAGCTGAGTGAGAACGATATGAGCTGTTTTATATACAGATTTATATATGGCTTGAAACCTGAAATTTGTGAGATGATCAGGTCAGGAATAGTTGGTTGGCAGTCACTTTCAGTTGATGACATCCTGAGGAAAGCAAAATACTGCAGTGACGAGATAGATGCTAAGCAAAAGAAACTAAAAGAAAAAGCAATGTGGGTGCAGGTGAAAGTGGCTGAACAACAAATTGCAACTTTTGAAAACAAAAATGTTAACCAGAATCAAGGGAAATTTAAGGGTAATTTTAATAAGCCGAAATTAACAGGTAATATTGAAGAACTTAAGCAGAAACTCCCCTGTTTTAATTGCGGCAAAATTGAAAACTAGAAGCGTGAGTGTAAAAATCCGCCCAGAAATTTCAAAAATACATCATTAAATCCACAGATGCAGAATGAGATAAATCAGCAGTAACAGCTAAAGCGACAGTTAAACGAAATAAATCAGCAGCAACAGCTACAGCGACAGTTAGTGAATCAGCAGAGTCAGATTCCACAACCGGCACTTCCAAATTGTGTTAATGCGCAGGGGTACAATTCTGAAACAGGATTCTGCCGAGGTGAACAGGTAAACAGATCACCAAGAGTGAATGTGTCAAATGTTTCTCAACAATATTGGTTGAAAGAGAATGATGGAAGATAGTCTGATGATTACTTATGACGGTGCCTGAGAGAGTAGGAAGAGTGTGTACTTGGAGCCACTCTTGAGGTAGATCAGTCTGGTCCATTTGTTAATGGTAAAGTGAATGATGTAGAAATCACTTTTCTTGTGGACACAGGTGCTACCCGTTCTACTGTTAGATCAGTGGAAATAGAAAACCTGCCTCCCTCTGGTGACACCATCCAAGTAGTTGGGGTAGCTAATCAACAGATTAAAACAGATTTAACAGAACCAGTTAAAGTCAAAATTGGAAAATTTAAAGACAAACTCAGATTTGTAGTCTGTGATAGCAGTCCTGTAAACTTGTTAGGAAGGGACATCCTTTGTAAAATTAACTGCAAAATATATTGCTCACCTGATGGTATTGAGCTTCAAACTCCAAAAGAGGAGGATGGCATTTATAAATTAACAATGTTAATGGTTGAAGCAGAAGAAAGTAAATTATTTCCTGCTTTTGACAAAAATGATTTACCTGAAGAATTAAAAGCGACGGTCAATACTAAAATTTGGGATTTATCAGGAGATGAAATGGGTTTAATGAAACATGTAGACCCAGTTAAAATTACTGTGAGACTAGGAGCAAATTATCCTAACATTCCTCAATATAAAATGAAAGGAGAAGTTATAGATGGTGTCATACCTGTAATCAAAAAATTCATAAAGCAAGGTGTTTTAAAAGAAATTGAGAGCAGCCCATGTAATTCACAGATTATGGGAATCAAAAACCCGAACTGAACTTTCAGAATTGTTCAGGACCTGAGAAAAGTTAATTAAATAGTTGTTCCATGTTGCCCGGTTGTACCAAACCCAGCGGTAATTCTTTACTAGATTCCGCATGATGCAGAATGGTATACAGTTATAGATCTTTGCAATGCATTCTTTACTGTTCCATTGCATCCAGAAAGCCAACAAATGTTTGCGTTCAGATTCCAAGAGCGTATCTTAGCATGGTGTCGTATCCCTCAAGGGTATACAGAGAGTCCATCTATTTTTAATCAGTTACTAAAGAAATCCCTGGAAAATCTAGATTTGCCTGGTAAATCGACATTAGTGCAATACATTGACGACCTCCTTGTTGCTGCAAAAACACGAGACAACTGTGTGACAGACACCATTACTCTTTTGAATCATTTGGCAGACGAGGGACATAAAGTGTCGCCTGCAAAATTACAGTTTTGTGAACAGGAAGTAAAATATCTTGGTCACAGGATTGCAAATGGAATTAGACGAGTAACGATTGAAAGAATAAAAGTGATCCAAGCAACGCAACCTCCAAAAACACAGAGACAAGTCAGAATGTTTCTAGGAATGGTAGGTTATTGTCGTCAATGGATTAGTGGATTTTCGGTAATTGCGAAACCATTACAGAGACTGACAAAAACAGACATAAAAGACCGATTACCCTAATGGAAACTGAGTTAGAGGCTTTTGAGCAGTTAAAAAGAAGTTTGTGTGAAGCTCCAGCATTGGGAATGCCGGACTATGAGAAAGAATTTGAGTTGTATTGCAGTGAAAGGGAAGTATGTGCATTATCAGTTTTGATTCAAAGACATGGAAAACTGAGAAAGCCAATTGCTTACTTCTCAGCAGTTCTTGATCCTGTTGCAAAAGCATTGCCAGGTTGCTTAAAAGCAGTGGCTGCAACAAGTGTGAGTCTGGAACAAAGTGAATGAATAATAATGGGGTTTCATGTAAAAGTGTATGTTCCCCATTCAGTGGAGATTCTTCTTACCAGGAGCAAGACTCAGCATTTGACGAGTAACAGATTGACAAAATATGAAAAAGTTATTCTGGGATCAGATAACGTATCTATAGCAAGATGTGTGAATTTAAATCCTTCCACATTGTTGCCGGATGGTACTGTGACAGAAATCAGAAATGAGAATGACATTGACCATGAATGTCTGGATGTTTTAGAATATTGCACCAAACCTAGATAGGACATAAAAGATGTTCCCTTGTCTGAGTCAGAATATGTTTACTTTGTTGATGGCTCATGCTTGAGGACGGAACGAGGCGTTCTGAGTGTGGCATATTCTGTCTGTACAGTTGCAGATGTGGTTGAAGCCTCTTGTCTTAAAGGAATTAGTTCAGCTCAAATTGCAGAATTGATTGCTTTAATTCGTGCATGTGAAAAAGCAACCGGATTGAAAATTACCATAGTGACTGATAGTCAGTATGGGTATGGCATAGCCCATGACTATGGCCAGCTCTGGTCTCAGAGATGTTATTTAACCTCTGTGGGAACACCAATCAGAAATGCAAAATTAATTAAAAGATTGATTGATGGCATTCAGTTGCCAGAGAAAATTGCTGTAGTAAAATGAACAGCTCACCAGAAGGGAAATGATTATATGACCAAAGGTAATGCATATGCAGACGAAATTGCGAAGTTCTGCGCGAAAAACAATAAGTCCATTAATCGGGAGAAAAACAATTAACATGTTTTGAACTCACATGCTAACATCTGTAGTTGAGACATGGCAAAGAGTAAAAGATTTACAAGATGAGGCAGCCAATGAGGAAAAAGACACATGGTTAAAAGCAGGTTGCAGACAATGAGAGGAAGATGGCGTTTGGGTTTACAAAGATGACAGGCCAGTAATGCCAAACTGCATGATTGCTGACATGGCTCGAATGTATCATGGTCCAGGACATTTAGGCAGAGACTCAATGATTAGGTTGTTTAATCCAAAATTCAGAATTTTGTCAGAGATGCTTGATTTGCCAGCAAATCAATCCAAACAGGAAGACAGTTGTAAGCTTGGGAACCATAGGACGGGAGGGTGGTCCTTTCACCAGGTTACAAATGGATTTCATTGATATGCCTGCACACAATAGATTGAGATATGTCCTTGTGATTATCTGTATGCTTTCAAGATGGGTGGAAGCATTTCCGACTCGCCATAATGATTCAGTTACTGTGGCAAAATTGCTTTTAAGGGAGATCATACCTAGGTATGGATTTCCAGTGACGGTCGAGACTGATCGTAGTACACATTTTGAAAACAGATTGTTGCAGATGATTTGTGAAGCACTTGGTATAAAACAAAAGCTGCACTGTGCTTACAGACCAGAAGCGTCAGGTGTTGTTGAGCAAGTCAATGGTACAATCAAGAATAGGCTTGCTAAAATGTGCTTGGCTACAGGAATGAAGTGGACTGATGCACTTCCACTTGTCTTGAAGTCTTTGAGAAGTACTCCAGATAGAAAAATTGGTCTAAGCCCTCATGAAATATTGATGGGCAGAGTAATGAGACAGGCATTTGTTCCAGTAGGTAAAGTGCTTAGCATTAATAACAGTGCAATTATGGATTATTGTAAGAATCTGTCTGATGTAGTGACTTCTGTGTTCCATCTGGTAGGAACTGAAGTACTTACAAGAGAAAAAGAACAGGCTCATGATCATTTGCAAGGAGACTGGGTGAGAACAAAGGTTCATCGAAGGAGAAATTGTCTAGTACCCAGGTGGCAGAAAGCAAGAAAGGTGATTCTTGTCACAACAAATGCAGTAAAGTGTAAAGGTCTGAAAAGGTGGATTCATGCGAGTCATACCATTCGAGTACCACCACCTGAGAATCCTGACGAAGAAAGTGACACAACAACTGATTCAGATTCTGCAGAAGAACCTGAAAGAAATCCAGATCCTGACGATCGACAAGAAAGTCGACATCTGGAAGATTCAAATGCGAATGAGGCATTGAATGAAAAAGATCTAGAAATCGTGGTGGTAGATTCTGACAAAGAAGAAGACCTGCTAGAAAAAGAAGCAGAAAAAGAGTCTGAAGTGAATCAAGATCAGAAGAGTATTGAAAAGCAGATTGGAAACTCTGGAAGAAGGGACGAAAATTCTGAAACTGGTGGATTGAAAGTAATTCAAGAAAGAAGAAGAAGACGAATTACCAAGTACCAGCTATAAGAATGATGTTCCTAACAGAGTAAAGCTACAGAGTAAAGAAGTGCCTGAATCTAGAATTCAGTTCTCAGAAAGCGAAACTGATGAAAGTGATGAAGAATCTCAAATAAAAGAATTCAGGAAAAGAGCGTGGAAAGCTGAGTGCAACCAATGTGAGCCTAAGAAGAAACTCTCAAGAAAAGGAGATAATTGGCCAAATGAAAACGAAGGCCTGAAATTCAAATTTGTGAATAAATCAAAAGAACAGGTTGACGAAATTTCATGTCAGAAAAGTGATTTAGAAAAGAAAAGTCAAGTAGGAAAGAAAATAGAAGTGATTAGTAGTAGAGCAAAGAGAGTGCTAAAACCTAATCAGAAGTACAAGTCCCCTGAATGGACGTATATAATAATCCCACCAGTGGTGGAAATAAGCAGTAGTAGCCAAGAAGAGATAGATGACACAAGTGACATAGATTGAGTTTGTTTTCACATTAAATTAAGGCTGTTGGTGACATAAGGTCGAAGAAAATGTGTTAGAAGACACAAGGTCGAAGAAATTGTGTTAGCTGGAAAAACACGTTGATGTAAGATGTAAGGTCGAAGAAAAGCTGTTAGAGGATTCTTTAAAAAAAAAAAATAAGGGGGGTATATTTAGTAATTTTTGAATTTTATATATATATTTTTTTTTTCTGAAGGGCTCTTGTCTCAAGTAAAGATGCCTAATTCTAACAATAATTTGAGATGCTCTATTTTAAGAAGATGTTGAAAAATGTCTTCTATTTGTGTAATTCTATTAGTTTTGGTTTGGTTCATTTTAGCTGTCATTTTCCCATTTGGGATTGACAAAGAGATGTACAAAGCTAACATGACTAGTAAAGTTGAGTCTAAACAAGTTATTCATGATGTAGTGGGTAAGACTAATAGAGTCATTGAGCACAAACTAGAGATCCACCAAGATAGATCTGTTGGTGATTTTTCTAGTAATACCTTTTCTAGACTTTTATCTGAATATGTTAAGGTGATGAAAGTAAAAGACTGTTATATCTGTGTGAAACTTCCTGCTTCTGTTTCAAAAGGGGTTACTTATAATATGCTGCCCCTCACTTATGGTATTACTTGTAGTGTAATAGCTAGTTTGTTTTGACAAAACTGGACGCCTGGAGTAATATTACTCAGACTATGATGAGATTTTTGCAAATTTAAAGATTGATAATAGCTTGACTAAACTAAAACATGCTAAGCAGATGAGGGAATTTTTCATAGTGGTTAATGAACTGACATATGAGTACGCTTTCAGAAACAATTTAACATGTAAATTGAGAACAGAAGAAAAGTCTCTCTTAAACATGGTTGAGGAGAGAAGAGCGATTTACAAAAGGAATGAAATGCTGAAACAAACTAAGTCTAAGTTTTAGCAAAGTGAGGATGAAAAGCTGACTGGCAGAAATGAAAATGTAGCAATACACATAGATAAACCTGTTAGTGGAAAATTGTGCATAAGGAGAGATAACACTCAATTTAATAATTACTTTGTGGGAGCTAGTCAATGTGAAGATACCTATCGCATTCTAGGTGGGTGGGGATTAAAAGGTGGAAAAGATCCAATTTTTCCTGGAATTTATTTTGTTTGTGGGAATAAAGCTTTCTTCAGTCTTCCCGACCACTGGTACGGGACATGCTATATCGGTTTAGTTTTTCCAAAGATTTTTCACATAGATAGAAATTTAGAAGGTTCATTTGAAATTGGCAAACACCTGAATAGGTTCAAGAGGGAAAGTTTTACAGAAGTTTTGGGAGATATATTTGGTGCAATTATACCTATGGTGGGAATAACCCTGAATGCAAATAAAATCCGAAAAGTGTCTACAATTGTGGACAGATTGTCAACAGATACTGCAAGTGGTTGCCAATTAGTTGATACTGAGATTATTGCTATGCGCTCAATGGTTATGCAGAACCGTCTTGCTCTAGACATTCTGATAGCAAAAGAGGGAGGAGTTTGTAGAATTTTGCATGTCCAGCATTGCTGCACCTATATCCCAGATAAGAGCCAGAACATAGAGATGTTTATCAGAAATATTATAGAATTACACTCAGAAAAAGAGCCCCTGGAAGAAGATAATTTTTCAGATCGCTTGAGCAAAAGATTTGCAGCAATCAGAAACCAGTTTCATGAGATTGGTAGTTCAATCATTGGTAAAATACTTTATCCTGTAATAGTTATAGTTGTAGTGACTCATTTACTAAAAATTAGTTGCATGATACATAAGAGAAAGAAATATGTGAAGGAAAAGAAAAGAATTTTTAGGCTCAGAGAAGAGCTTGATAAGAAAATAGAACTAGAATAGATGCGTAGAGCTCAATATGAGAATTTCAAACAGACTGCTGAATCAAAGGTTTAGAAATACTAATACAGTGAATGTTCAAAACATGGTCAATATAGATACAATTTTTCCTGAAAAGTTTTGGGTGTGGTTTGGTGATTATGAAATCACCAGATGAGGGAGTTGATGGAGCGAGATATTGAATAAGATTTTGTTCAAACTCGCAAAGTTAAACTTCCATAATAATTATAACAGTGCTAATGGCATGGGTTGGGATAAATAATCAACTTAGTTTTAAAATTGCAGACACTACACGTGGGACTAATGTGCTTTTATGTTGCATTTGCAAGTTTGTGGAAAAATAATAAACTAACCTTGTCTTTTGTTTTTGTCAGTATTAAATGCGGCTGTTTAATTAATGGCATGGGCTTTATTATTTATGTGCAATATGTTTTGTCGTGTCTTTTCTGTGGCAAAAGCTTGTGGAGAATCCTTATGGTCTGAAAGAAGAAGGTTTTTATGAAGCTGCTTTTTGTGCTTTGGCTAGATTACATAATTAACTTGGTTAATATTTAGAAGAGGGGGTGGGTAACAGAATGCGTCTCAATTCTCTAATTAATTATTGTCTTGTGTTTCTTTAAATATTATTTTTTGAGTGGGCCTAGGAAGTGGCTGGCAGTGCTGAAAATGCGAGACTTGACCAGAGTGAAATCATCACTCGTGCAGAAAAAAGAGCTTTTTGGTGAACAATTGAATATTAATTTGAAAGCAGTTTTGGTCGAGTTGTATGTGTTCTTGGAGAAAAGTTCAAGGACAGGAAGCCTGTAATGCCTGCCAAGAATAGGAAGTAAAATTCTGTGCTCTGACAAATGTTTCAGTTGTAAGGAAGCTAAAAGGATGGAAAGACTAAGAACAATAAGGGCTTATGATGTGCCCCGGACTTGGTCAGGAATGAATGACATAAGGATGGTCTGACACCGCTCAGCCAATGATGTGTTCGGATTTATGGAGAAGTATGCGGGATTTAGTTACTTTAGCTAGTTAGAAAGGTATAAATACTGGCCCTACAGGCAAGAGGGGGCTCTTGCTTCCCGATTCCTGAATGATGTGCTGATGGACTTCTGGTGCACGTAAGGACAGCTGTCTTTTATTAATTATTCCTTTAGGTGAAGTGAGTTTAAGACAGGGAAATAGAATTTAGGGAATGGAAACTGAATTTTGCTTTAATTAATGCTGATTGATTTACCTTTTAAAATGTCAGACTAATGTGCCTATCCTTGAATGATGCTTTCAAATTGCTAATAAAATAATGATTTATGAATAAAAATGCTCTTTCTTGAATATAATAAAGTTAATAAAAATGTGATTTTTGAAATGACAAGCTGGTGTTGTTTATTCATAGTCTAGTTATCATTATTAGATCCATTCACCTTAGTGACTTAATTAAATGACGTATGATTAAAACAATGGTAAGAAGTTATAAACTGCAGTTGTATATATCATTGTGAATAATTTATGAATAGTGTGTTTAATTAGGTCACAAAATTCAGTCGCTCAAAATTGTCTCTTCAGTTTATGGGCTTTAGTAGTGATTCATGATTAATGGTGAGTATTGTGAAGATGAGTAGTGTTATTGAGACAGTTTTTCATTAGGAGCGCTGGATCACTATCAACAATCCCCAGCAAGTCATTTGCAACCAGAGAGCTGTACTCTATCGCAGCATTGACCTAAAAGTGGCAGATTCCGAAGGCTCGAGTAAACTGATAAGTAATTGCATTATTGTAAATTCCATAAGATGTAATGGTGACAAACTGGGATTAATGCATCTTTCCAGACCATATTCTGCGATGTTTACCCTGTTGAAATCTGCGTGGGCAACCCAGTTTCTCTAGAAATTTGTCACAAGTCATATTTCTGATTTGGGTGCAAACTCCCATTTCCTCCTTATTCAGGATTACTAGTATACTCAAAAGGAGAGGGAGCCGAGGGATGTAGGCCAAGCCGGGCAAGAATGCTGAAATAATCTCTGTTAAACTGGCAATGTTCACTCTGTAAAATAGTGTTGTATTGATGATGTATTGAAATGAGAATGGAGGCTTTGGGATTGTAGATTTGGAAGGATGACAGAATGAGAGTGGATGCACCTGCAGGTATTGTTATTATACTGAATAAAGCTTCAAAATTCAAGTTTGTTCTGTTATTTGTGAGCGAAATCACCCGAGGTTTGGCACCAAGCTTGGGGTGGGAGTTGGGGGAGGGGTGGAGGGGGCGGCAGGGATTGGACAGCAGAGCATGGCAACGGACCTGAGCTACTGCAACTCCGTGGCAACAGCCCTTGCGAAAGCGATAATCCTGGCACCCTGGGTGCTGTTTTACAAGTCCGACATGGCCCAAGTCTCCTGGGCTAGGCTAACAACTGCAGTGGGGCTCGACCAGTCCTGAGGATGCCCCCAGAGGTGGCGAATGCTGCGGCCACATTGAAAGTGGCACCAAGAGGGCATCTGCCCGGTGATTGTCCTGCACACTAGCAGTTCAGGGTCTCCGCCTAGGTAAAGGGAGACAGATCGAGAAGGCCCCGGGCAGGTACACACTGGAGTGGGAACCCTAAAAATACAGGGGAATGAAGACATGCTGGAGACCAGTGTCAGCCGAGGCGGCCCGTGACAACCCTGCGGGACATTGGAGTCAGTCTCCTGACTTCCAGAGGAGTGGAGTGAGGCCGCATACAGTGGCCGGGGCAATCACAGGAGCCGGAGTGCACCAAACTGGCGGTGAGGTGGGGTGTTAAGCATCCGGGCCCCCTGTCTCTTGCCTTGCCTGCTCTACACATGGACCCTGTGACACCCACAGGCCTTAGAGTACAGGCAGTGGCCTCTGGCCCAAGGCAGTTCAATGAGGAAGCCATATCCGGTGACACTGTGAGAGGAGCTGATCCAGAGGCAGTGGGTCCAGAGAAAGGGAATGGTAACTCCCCAACACCAGAGAAGCCACATTTGAGCTGGGGCGCTCGTGCCAGTGGGGGGGTTGGGGAAGCGGCTGCCCCTCTGGGGCCGGCTGTAGTGGTAGCTTGGGAATCTCCCTCCAGAGTTCTGTGCAATTGGCCTTTTGGGGGTCGGGCGGCGCTGGACTAGGCCTCCTGAAGTTGGGGCCTGACCCTTGTGTCTGGCCGCCCCTGGTTCTGGAGTGGAAGAGGCACAGGCTTGGATGTGCCTGCTTCAACATTACTCTGTACAATGGTGTGTACCAAACTGGCACAGCCGAGTCCACCGACTGAGGTGAAGCAGGGACAGATGGTCGCGCTGGACACTGACCAGCCCCTCTCGGGCACAGGACTGGAGGCGCACATATCAGAGATACTGACAGCCATTGGGGAAACTAAGGTTGCACTCAAAGGTAAAATTGACGCAGCGGCCCTAGACCTGGGACTTCTTCGGACAGACCACAGAAAATTAGTTAACAGAGTGGGAGCGATGGAGTATGCTGTTGCTCACTTGCAGCCCACCACTGTGAAACATGAGAAACAAATCCAGTCCCCGTGGTAAGGGGCAGCAAAAGATGGAGGATGTGGAAGGTTGTTCCCAAAGCAATAATATATGAGTGGTCAGTCTCGCAGAACTGTTTGAGGGTCCCAGTGCAGAACTCTTCATAGAGGACTAGCTACTGAAGGTGGTCATGGAAGGCAAAGCCTCCAAGTTGTTCACAGTGGAGAGGGCTCACAGAGTGCTTGGTGGTACACCGAGGCCTGGGACAGCGCCCAGAGTAGTGGTATTCAGACTCTTCAACTTTCGGGACAGAGATGACATCCTGCAACATGCCCGTACACATGGTCCATGGCAAATAGATGTGGTGGTCAGTAAATATATATCCTGACTATACTCAAGGAGACCAACACGAACGAAACATTCATGGCTTTGAAATATCAGCTACAGATGCCGAATTTAAAGTATGCACTCCTTTTCCTACCAGCCTTAGTGTGGTGGACCAAGACTGCTCCTAAAATTTCAACATAGCAGCTGAAGTATGGACATAGCTAGAGGGCAAGGGCTGTACACTACTGGACAACCAGTAGATCCCAGAGCGAGAAGACTTGTCGAAATCTAGGTCAAGACGCAGGCCGCAACGCCGATCAAAAGCATCCCTGATGAAGGATCAGGTGGAAATTGAAAGGGTGAAGGTGGTTGCGGAGTTGCAGCGGAAATGTTAGCTGAACAGAAGCAACAGATGGAAGGAAATGGCCCAGATTACAGATGGCTCAGGTGAGGACTCCGAAAGTTCTCTGAGGAACAGAGAAGAAAATCACCTCCAGGTGGTGACTCCCATGATAGTGGACATGCTGGGCTGACCATAGTGGCTTGTGGACAGGGTCACGGGGTCAATACAAATGGCCTCCTGGAACATAGGGGGAGTACCCCGGGCGCTCACAGCAAGGGCAAGCTGGTAGTCCAGGGGGCAATACGAAATACATCAGAACATGACTACAGCTGTTACCTAGAGACACGTTTCTACCTAAGTTACAGTTACTATTTTGGGGCAACAGGCATCTCTGGAATTGGGAAGGTGGGTAGTTTCAAGCCTGCAGTGTGAGGTGAGTAGGAGGGGGATTTAAAAGGGGCAAGTTGACAAGGTTGTTTGAGGTCATGTGGGCTACAGCGCAGCACCTGGCTGGGTGGGACTAGAGATGTAAGCAGTGACTCATGAGATAGATGGAGGAGTGTCAGGGGAATTAGCACAATGGCCTATCCCAATAATTCTCTGTGGCGACCTCAACCTACACTTACCCAGTGATTGGGCTACCGATAGTACCTGGAAGTATAAGGGCAGAAAACCACTCGTCTTTCAGGCCCTGACCAATCTGGTAGAGACGCACGGCCTGAAAGACGCTTGGGCCAGCTTGAAACCCTCCAACCCCTGCTATACTTTCTACTCTGCCCCTCACCACACTCTTGTCAGGCTAGATTATTTCTTCGTTTCATCCTGTCTTATTAACAACAGTACTATTGAGATAGTCCCGCGTTTTATGTCCGATCACAACCCCCTTATTCTCAACATCAAGGGGTTGTCAAAACCTAGACCTCCCACTACTTGGAGTTTTGAGAAAGCCCTACTGCAAGATTTAACATATCAGACACATATGCAGGGATGGATACAGGATTTTTTAGAAATAAATATGGGGACAGCACCCCTGACCATAGTTTGGGACACACTTAAAGCAGGCATTAGGGGCGAAACTCTTGGTTTTTCAGTAGGTAAAAACAAAAAGTAGAGACTTGCTACCTCTGATCTCCAGGAGAAGCTTAAGACTGCCGAAACTAAATTAACACAAGCCATTCAAGCAGGGTTAAATACCGAGGTTATCCAAGACGAGGTTGTTTTGATCAGAGCTAAAATTGGATTGTATGTTGGAGTTTTGGAAAAAGATCCTATTAAAGACCACATTGTAATGCATACATATAATTATTCAATTCAGGAACGTTTAGGATTAGTGATTGTTCATTAAGCACAAATGTATGGAAGGTGTGCGAATCTGAGATAAAGGATAGTGTGTGTATAACATGGTGGGAGAGTTAAAAAAAAGAAAGCAATTTACACAGGGATTAAATCCAACATAGGAAAGCAATGAGAAACACCTAGATGTTATTGATGTGCTCGCATGGATCCTTTGGCATATAGCAATTTATGTCCCGCTGCAAAATAAAACAAGCATTTGCAATGCAATCAGTTTTGCTTTTGGGACCTGATATGTATTTATGTATGCATTATATTATCCTTCGTTCTCCTGCGTTCATTCCTATGGATCCTGTTTTAATGATTACCACACTATGGAGATAGATTAGCGTTTAACCGCATCGCTGCGGCGGCTTTTCCCGCTGTGTGCGGCAATTTTCAAAAAGCCGCGTTACATGACGAGCTGAGCTCGTCCTCAGCATAGCAGCGCCGTAGCTGATGACGAGCTGAGCTCGTCATCAGCAGCGAAGAGGTTAAAGGTTAGAGGTTAGAGGTAGATATAAGCATGGTTGCTATGGTGAAGTTTTCCCAGTAACTTGTTTTAGGGCCTAAACAAATACAGCATGTACATTAGGTAGCTGGCTGGGTGGAGGGTTAAACGTGCTAGTGTATGTGGTATTAACAGTATGGACTTTAAATGTGCAGTCTGGAGAGTTTGAGTATAAACCTGTAGAAAACAAACACAAACTATTAGAATCTTTTTACTACGAATAACAACAACAAAATGTAGTGGCTTAGTAGACTAATGCATGGACTGTATGGGTCAATGTATGACCTTATGGTCACAGGTTCAATCCCTTCATCTTAACTGAGCCTTTTATCCTGATAAGGCCGATAACAATAATAACATTATTGTCACGTGGAAACAAAGTGTTGAAAATAGGGCTTTGGATGGGCGGCCACCAGCGGGAGGCCTGCCCCTCCCGGGGGGTTCTGGGCCGGGGGCAGCCGGTACCAAAGCGAGGGCTGGTTGGGCTGTTTTTGGCTGTTGTTGGGCTCCCTGGGCTTGGGTTGGGCTGTCTTTGGTCGGGGGGCCTTTATAATCGGCCATCTCGGATCGCAAGCCACCATTTTGGTGGTTGTGACCCAACAGTTGGTTTTGCGGGGTGATCCCGGGGTTTTTTGCTTTTGCCTTTCCTTGTTAGATGCTATTGACTGTTCCGCTAGCAACTGTCAGTGTTTTTGGTTGCAGCGGAAGCTGTGGGTGATAACAGCAATTTCTTACCGCTAAGCTTGCGACGATTATCCGTGACCGGGAGAGAAGGCGCGTCTAGAGGACCCGCGAGTGCTGGAGGCCATCCGCCTCCTTGAAGACGCGGGCGCATGGATATATTGAGGCCCGACGTGAAGGTGAGGCCGCCGAGATGCGTGGCGAATGACGCTGCAGCGGCAGTTCTCTCCTGTGTGCCTACGCGTGAGCGGCAACGGCTGGATGCGGAGGAAGGGGGGTGCGGCCTCACGGCACCAGCGGCAGCGCCTGGGAAGTGACGGCGTGGGAGGAGGCGGGGCGCGGCACCGAGGCCCCTCAGGCATTTACGGAAGGTGCTGGGGGGCCGACGCGGGCGAGAGACAGGCCGACTCTGCGTAAGACTCAACAGGAGGGGGGCGGAGCACAGAGGTGGGTGCGGGGGCGGTGCAATGGACAGCGCGAGTTAGCGATAATGCGGGGGGAAAGTGGGGGGATGTTCCGCCCTGGGGTACGACGGGGGGCATCTTCTTTGTTGATCGACTGTTCAGAGGATGGGGAAGGGGAGAGGGGAATGCAGCTGGAGGGGTTTGTGGGGGGGTTTGGGGCTACTATATGGGGGGTTGGTCTCCTAGGGGTATCATAGTAATAGTAATAATAGTAATAGGGGCATTTATATAGCGCTGGGTTATTACGCGCACCGGCGTGTCCCCGCGCTTCGACCGCTGCGAAACCCTTCCTGGCTTCCCTGAGAGATGGTCCCTTAATGGGTATCTCCAGGGTGAGACCAGGCATCCCCGGCGGTCTGATGGGGCCGTTAGTGAAGATGAGGCAAGCTAGTGCCCAGAGTTGCTGAGTGTGATCGCTGATCAGAGTGGGCACCGAGGCGAGAGAATTATCGAGTCCGCTGACCCTGGTCCAGAAACCTGCCGCGTCAGGAATCGAACCCTGGTCCCGGGCCGTCCTCTGCTCTCGGGTCTGCCGCCTCTAACCAGTGAGCCACACTACTTCACTTCGGGCTGCAGAGTCCGGGGGTGAGGGCTGGTGGGCTGGAGGTGGAGGATTCGCACTCCTTAAAGGGACTGGACGATGCTGTCCTACGGGAGGCGGGCGGTAAGTCCCTGCCAGCCCCACCCCGAAAGGGAGAGAAGGCCACCGGGGGACGGGGCAGAGGTCCGTCAGTGCAGATCGGGACCCAAAAAGAGTACCACAAAGAGAGGAGGAGGGAGAGTGTGGATTTGGGAGAACTGCTTTGTACAGGGCTGAGCAGAGCAGACTGGAACCCGCGGAGGGCCGTCTATGGCAGGAACGCATGGGGTTAGCAGGGTTGGACCATGGCGAGGGAGACATGTCCCAGCTAGATTATGACGAAGACAGTACAGAGGAAGGAGAAATACGGGAAGGACGGGGGAGATCGGAGTAATGCTGTTCCTAGTTTTTTGCAGGCACACCAGAGGCATAAAGCGGATAGAGTGACGGCCGCCCCTGCTCCACTGGTTAGGCGGCGGGATCCGGTGCGGACGCCGACCTTGATGCCAGGTAAGGAACAGTGCGAGGTGCGGAGTGGGTCGGGGAGGGCCCCACGGGACAAGGTCTCGGTCGGCACAGATGCGAGGGAGGGGGAAAAAGGGGTGCGGCAGTATAAAGGAACGTACGTGCAGGACACAGGGGTGCGACCCAACGAGGCGGGTGCCAGCCGGAGCGGGTCCTCAGATAAAAAGAGGGATGGGAGGACGCCCAAGGACGGTAAGGAAGGGAAAGAGAGTCATGATATACCGGTGCCCAAACTGCCATATATGGGCATTACGAAAACCACTGGGGGCGCACTTGTCGTTGGCCACCAAGGAAAAGAATTGGGAAGCAGACTATGTCGATATTTTAAAGCTCCTGCACTGTGAGCTGACAGCGATGAAGGGGTCGAAAGAGGAGGAGCAGGAATTGCCCAAGCGCGCCGAAGGTCCTGCTGCACATCGAAAATTGGTCTGCGGGTTTCTTGATTTTTGCCAGTGTGTACTGCGAAAAGTACCTGGACAGTGCGGTTGCGCGCTTTAAATATATGGACGTGATCCAGCAGGCGCAGGTCACATACGGGGTTTATGCGTGGTCGCATTATGACAAAGAGTTTAGAGCACGCTTGGCCACGGACCCGGAGGCAAACTGGGGGGAAATCAATACGTATCTGTATCAGCAGACCATGGGGGGGCAAAGTTTGGAAAAACGATCTACACGGCCAGCGGTTTACCGCTCGTGCCTCGCCCCTATCCACCCCGCCCCCCCGGTGGGGGGGTGGGACAGGGAGAGAGTACCGTTGGTGCGACAGTGGGAGCATGTTGGGATTACAACAAAGGTGCGTGTGCCAGACACTATTGTAGATTTCTACACAAATGCTCCAAATGCGGTAAGCGACACCCGGTGGTACAATGCTGGGGAAAAGGAGGCAGCGCTCAGAGTCAGCAGTCCGTAAAGACGGGGCCACAGACAGGGGGCAGGGGAGGTATGGGGGGTCAAGGGACATTGGGAAAAGGCTCATACGCCAGTTAAACCGGCTGGAGACTCTCCTGGTGTCTTATTCACGGACCAAAGACGCAGGGTTGCTACAACAAGGGTTTCTGGAGGGTGTCCGGCTAGGGTGCGAGGGTCCGAGAATTGCCAGGTGGGCCGAAAATCTGAAATCGGCCAAAACACACAAGACAGGGGTACGGGACAAATTGGGCAAGGAGGTGCGGGAAGGGCGGATGGGGGGCAACTTTCGAGAGACCCCATTCGGGACCTGATCATCTCTCCTATCGGAGTAGTGCCAAAGAAGGAGCCGGGTCAATATTGCCTGATTCAACATCTGTCGTGGCCAAAAGGGACGTCGGTAATTGACTGTATATTGGCAAAACTATCATTGGTATTTTACTCTTCCGTGGATGTGGTGCGACGGTTGGTGGTGACGGTGGGGGCAGGCACCCTCATGGCAAAATGCGACATCAAGTTAGACCTCAGCGCGGCGTTCGACACTGTAGCACATACCACCTTGCTACAGTGTCTGAACAGAGGTGGTATCACAAACACCGCGCTGAGGTGGATCCAGGCCTTCCTTACGGGGAGAAGTTTTCAAGTGAGGCAAGGCGACTGCTATTCAAAGGGGGTACCTTTGGGCCAGGGCGTGCCTCAGGGCTCGTCACTGAGTCCAACCCTTTTTAATTTGTATGTAGCGCCTGTAGCCTCCATTGTGGAGAGCCACGGTCTCCAATTGGTATCATATGCCGATGATACGCAATTGGTCATCTCCCTGTCGCACGCGCCCTGTCTTGCTGCAGATGGCTTTCGGTCGTGCATGAAAGAACTTGCCGACTGGATGGCCATCAATTGCTTGAAACTCAATGGCAACAAGACAGAGGTGTTAGTGGTAGGGAGAGCCCAGTCTGCCTGGTCGTCGGCATGGTGGCCACCCTGTTTAGGACCAACCCCCACCCCTTGCCAGGAGGCAAAAAACCTTGGGGTATGGTTTGATGCAGGTCTCACTTTCGGGCCCCAGATCAACCGTGTGGTTGGCGTATGCTTTGGGGTACTGAAAAGATTGAGAAAAGTCCTGGACCTACTGCCGATGGAAGCTCGCCAAACCTTGGTACATGCTCTGGTAACAGCCAGGATGGATTACGGGAACCTGCTTTACCTGGGGGTACCAGAGAAAAGCATGGCCCGTCTCCAAAGTGCTGCAGAATGCGGCAGCTCGTCTGATCCTCAGGCTGCCCAAAAGGGCGCCTTCGAAGGCGGCCCTGCAGAAGCTACATTGGCTTCCGGTGAGGCGCAGAGTTGAATATAAAGCCCTCTGTACGTGTCACCGTATTCTGAATGACAGTGCACCTCGACCACTGGGGAAACTAGTTGAAGTGTACAAACCTGCTCGAGCGCTCAGATCCGCCGGTGGGGGTCTGCTGAGGGTCCCCAGGGTGAAGAAAGCGCCCATGGGAGGCAGATCGTTCAGGTGTCTAGCTGCAAACTACTGGAATAAACTTCCAGTGGACTTGCGTCTGGAACCTGTAGAAGCGAGGTTTCGAGCGAAATTAAAAAACCCACCTCTATGCGAAATAAACTGACTACTCAGCTACTGTGCTCCCTGTTTGCTGCCTCTCCCACTTCCAGCGCGTGGACACGCCGGTGCGCGTAACTCAGCGCTCTACAAATGTCCCTATTATTATTAATATTATTATTATTAAGTCTGCTTTCCAGTTGTTACCGGTGCACCCGAATGACTACCAACTGCTGGTGATACAGTTTGACTGCGCCATATTTGTAGACAAAACTTTGCCCATGGGGTGTTCGATCTTGTGTGCTTTGTTTGAATATTTTAGTACCTTCTTGCAGGGGGCTTTTTGATGGCACACGGGCAAAGAGACGGTGACGCACTACCTGGATGACTTCTTCTTGGTGGGACGACTCGGTTTGGCGGACTGCCAGCAGCAGCTGCACGGTTTTACAGAGCTCATGGGCTACCTGTGTGTGTCCCTGGCGCCAGAGAAGACACAAGGTCCCAGCATGGTGCTGTCATTTCTGGTATTAGAGCTCGACTCAGTGGCCATGGAAGCACGCTTGCCGGGGGACGAGAAGGTACACATGCTGTCGTTGGTGGACAACATGTTGAGGAAACAGAAGGTGACGGTACGTGAAGTACAGGTTCTTCTGGAGCATTTGAACTTCGTGTGCTGAATTGTGCGGGTCGTACATTTTGCAGACGGCTGGGCCTGGCACTGCCCAGACTGCCACTGCCACACCATCACCTGCGATGAAGGAGGACCAACGCATGTGGCGGGTCTTTTTGTAGCACTTCAATGGTATCCCTAGGGCACCTCCCGATGACTTGGAATAGGACGTGACCATCCCCTTAGATGCGGCAGGTGCCGGTGGTTTCGGTTTGTACTGGCGGGGGAGGTGGTGCACAGAGGTCTGGGCGTCTCATTTGCAGGGCTGGGGGAGGAGCATTGCTTTCTTGGAACTTTTCCTGCTGGTGGTGGCTGTGACAGTGTGTACGCGGGAGCTAGCACACAAACGGGTGATTTTCAAAGTGGACAACATGTCGATAGTGCATGTCGTCAATATGCAGATGGCCAGGGACCCACAGGTGCTCAGCTTGATGAGGGTGTTTGTGCTGCGATGTTTAGAACACAACATCTTGTTTAAAGCCCGACATGTGCTGGGGTGGACAATGGCATTGCGGATGCTTGTCTCATTCCTAGTGGCAGAGGTTCCATGGGCTAGCCACGGAGGTGGACGAACGCAAGACGCCGGTGCCAGTGGGACTGTGGTCAGTAGGAGAGAAAGGGTCATACAACTGGTAAGAGCATCGGTGGCTGTTTCTCCCTGGAAAGCATATGAGCAGGCATGGCAGGAATTTTTGGAAAGTGGGGCAGTGCGGCAGGACAATCGCTGGCTGCCGGGCGAACAGGTAGTGCAGTTTATGCTGATGATGATGGACAAGGGGATGTCGAAAGTGACGATTGCCGGCAAGTTCTCAGCCATCACCTTCATAGGAAAGTTGTGGTGGGGCTATGCACCGTCAGCGAGGGAATTGGACACGCGTACATTGGAAGGCTGGGTGCGATAAAGGGGCGCCAATGTCAGTCAGCACCAGCCCATCACTTCAGGTATGCTTGTCGGCTTGATACAGCTTTCCCCGACGATTTTCCGCAACCGGGAGGAGACCGTTCTGTTTTCCACACTCATGTCGTGGATGTATTTTGGGGCCTTTCGGGTGTCAGAGCTTGTAGGGCCAAGAGGGAAGCCAGGGGTACGATGGGGGAGGTAGAATTGAGGTCCCGGGAGGTAGCGGTTCTGTTACGGTGATCAAAGACTGACCAACGAGGAGTGGGGAAGTGGGTCGTCATGGGACCCCGTGCAGTATGACCAGCGGGATGGGGAGCGGCGGCAGGGGAAGTTTTTTGCCGATTCGACAGGGGACGGGTGACTGCGGCTCAGCAGCTATGGATCCTTCGGCTCGCCCTGCACGTGCGGCGACGGATGCAGCAAGGAAAGAGTGGGGGAGGGAGAAGCTCATGCGCTTGGGGCATTGGAAATCGGACTGCTACAAGACATACATCAGGTTGAGGGGTGCCGGGATAGAGGAACAAGCCTGATTTGTGGTTCCCTTGTCTTACATGTGTGTCTTTTCAGGTGAAGTCGCGGGCCGGACGTGGCAGGCTTGTCTATCCTGATTGTAGGACACTCTTTGTGAAGCGAGCGGAGCGTTCTGAGTGGGACAAGAACAGGAATCTTAATCTAGAATTGGACCCTAGGCTTTTCACTTGTCATTGGCAGGGAAAGGGGGGGCACAAGCTGGCATGAGCTATTTCCAGCATTGAGTAAAGTGGTCAGGGGGAATTTGTCCAGACGTTTTAGTCATTCACCTAGGAGAGAATGACCTGGTACAATGGAAGGGCCTAGCTTTGGTGAAGCAAATGAAGCGGGATTTGCTGGATATTCGGCAGCAGTGGTCAGGTTGCCATATAATATGGTTGGATTTCATACCCAGGAGGATTTGGAGAGGAGCTGAGCGGCTGGTGGCTATAAATAGGGCGCGTAGGAGGATCAATAGGGATATGAGGTTTTTCTGCAATAAAGATGGTTTTGCTAGGATGGAACAGCCAGAACTGCGATATACGGCAGTATACTTTTTTAGAGAGGATGGGGTTCACTTGTCTCGATATGGGATGAAATTGTACATATTACAACAGAAGGAGGCTCTGGACAAAGTCATAGGTGTGCCCAGATATCCGAAACGTCAGGATTCCTAAGGGGGGGGTCGATAGCCATCACGACGTCTTTCAAGTGGTGGTTTTTCCTAGGTCTTGGGGATTTAATGAGGTGTGGTTACGGTTGTGATAGAACATAAGAAGTTACCTAGTTAGGTAGGTGTAGAAAAGTTAGGAATTTCAAGTTTGTGTTTAGAATTGTTGCAGGGGGGAAACATATTTAGGGGAGGGGAGGACTATATTTAGTGAGGTTTAGTTTTGTACGGCACAGGCCAAGGGAAGTTATTTGTAAGGTGCACCTGTTTCTAATAAAGCAGCCTTTTTCACACCAACAAGCTGGTCTATGCTGCGCCCCTTGTTCGCCCAGTAGGGCCTCGGGAGGGGCGGCCAACCAGTGGGAGGCCTGGCCCTCCTTGGGGGTTTTGGGCCAGGGGCAGCCAGTACCTTAGCGAGGGCTGGTTAGGCTATTTTGGGCTGTCTTTGGGCTCCCTGGGCTCGGGTTGGGCTGTCTTTGGGCTCCCTGGGCTCGGGTTGGGCTGTCTTTGGGCTGGGGGGCCTTTATAACGGGCCATCTCGGGTCGCGAGTCACCATTTTGGTGGTTGTGATCCAACAGCCGGTTTTGCGGGGTGATCCCGGGAGTTTTGGATTTTTTGATTGGGGTTTTCCCTTCTTGTGGCTCACCTTTTTTAGCTTGGTTCTGCATAATTTATTCAATTTTTGAGGTGGTCTTCTTGGGAGCAGGTGCATCGGGGGTACAATTTGTATGGGGTTTTGTCGCTGGAGCAGGTGCAGGTATGGCTCGACATGCTTTTGGGTGGCGTTTTTTCCTACGTCGTAGGGGATTTAATGAGGTGTGGTTACAGTTGTGATAGAACATAAGAAGTTACCTAGTTAGGTAAGTGTCGAAAAGTTAAGAATTGCAAGTTTGTGTTTATAATTGATGCAGGGGGAAACATGTTTAGGGAGGGGGTTAGGGGTATGTTAGGAGGACTATATTTAGTGAGGTTTAGTTTTGTACGGCACAGGTCAAGGAAAGTTATTTGTAAGGTGCACCTGCTTCCAATAAAGTGGCATTTTTCACACCAACAAGCTGGTCTGTGGTCTGTGCTGCAACCCCTTGTTGGCCCAATGCTTGCTGCTAGGGTTATGTTTACCAGGAAAAGCGGAAACGGCATGGTTGTTATGGTGAAGTTTTCCCAGTAACTTGTTTTAAGGCCTAAAAAATACACCTTGTACTTTGGGCTTGTTTTTAGGTTTCGCCTGGCGAACAGCTGCGCAGCAGCGTTTCGCGCAGGCAAAATCTTATGTTAGAACAGTATGGCCTTAGTTCCGCCTCTCTCTTCCATTGGCTAGCTCCATAAATGGAGGCTAGCCATTGGAAGAGAGATCTGTCCGTCATTCACCGAGGCGATTCGTGGGCGTCCTATAGATTGTTTCCCTTTCGCCTACGTCATGCGGCAGTGGGCGTGTTTTTTTTTCTTTCTTTTTTTGGGGAGCTTTTTTTTTGTCATTCCTCCAGGCCGACCGCCGCCGGAAGAAGTCCTGTTGAGTGCTTAGTTTTATTTTTTTTCTTTCCTTCTGCCTTTTGATTGCCCTTTCCTGCCCCCCTCCTGCTGTCCGTGAGCCCGTTCCCGCCCCCCCTCCCGCTGTCCGTGAGCCCGTTCCCGCCCCCCTCCCGCTGTCCATTTACCCGTTCGACTCCATGGCACTGTCTCTCGATAAACTCTGCCTTTTGATTGCCCTTACCCACCGTCCCTCCCGCTGTCCGTGAGCCCATTCCCGCCCCCCCTCCTGCTGTCCGTTTGCCCGTTCCCGCCCCCCCTCCCGCTATAAGTTGGGCCGTTCGACTCCGTGGCACCGTCTCTCGATAAACTCCCTCAATCACAAGTATGCTCTCACACGCTCAATGACTCACTGCTTTACCCCACACACTCAAATTCACGAGCATATTTTCACTCTCTGACTCGCTAGTTTACCCCACATGCCCACACAATGCATGCTACCAGCTCTGTGCACACGAAGGTGCAAAGAAGTCTTGTGGTGGTGGTAAGGAGGAGGCTGGATCCGGCGTGTTTTTTTTGTTGTTGTTGTCAGTTGTGTGTTTTGCCTCTTGATGTTCTTAGTGGTTAGCATGCCTGTTTAGTGTTCTGCTGGGCCCAAATGTGTGCATGGGGTCACTGATGGTGTTTCCGGTAATGGCCGGCGTATGCTCAGTCGGCTTCACAGTGGCCCATGGATATCGCTCTCTGACCGGCCCTGACAGACTGGGGCTCAGTGCCACACCGCTTTGTCTGCTGAACTGCAAATAAGGCCATGCTAATGTTTAACGAGCTCAGTGGCACCGCCTGTTATCCCCACAGTCCACCCTAGTAGACTCAAAACTGAGTTTTGTTCACGGTTTTCAAAGTAGGGGATTTTTTTTTGGGGGGGGGGGCTGCTTTCTCGGAGCTGGACAAACTCTCCCCGCCTGTGAACACCCTTTCACCAACTCCCAGCACAATTAGACCGCAAATTTTAGAGATCCGGGCCTCCATAACCTTTCAGGTGAACTCCACGCTCCTTAAACTCATTAATTTAGAAGCAGGCATTTTGAAGGATTACACATTTAATTTGAGTACATGGTTTGATAGGCCGATGCACATGAATGCTTCCCGGAGATATTCTGTTTCTACATTCAGTAATTAAAAAGCCTTGCTTGTGGGGGGCGGAGGGGAGGATATTAAGACACTAATTAAATGTTTGCTGTTTTGCGCTTTACTTTTTGTCTGGGCTGCCCCGGTTTGGCGGTTTTGTTCCGTTTTTCATACGTTCCCTTGTACAGCTTCCCTTTGCTGGCCCTGAGGTGTAGTTAGCTGTCTAAGGGGCTCCAGCACAGCCCATCTCTGTATGAACAGTCATATTGTACCGCGCTTGTTGGGGGCGTTATTCAATCCCAGGCCCGTCTTGTGAGAACACTTTTCTTCGGGACCTCATTAGTTTGAAAACATGTATACAATTACTTCCAGCCAGTCGGATAATGTATCCCCGTCCTACTGCTTGCACCTCCCAACATATGATTGCTTTCCTGCACAGGGATTAAAACATTAATTCCACTAAGTGTTTTGGGGGAGTTTTAAAACTAAATGTTGATAAATTCTCTTTTAAATACATTTGTAGTGCTTCTAACTTAAGGTGCACATGCACCATTTCCTTATACACTCAGAACTTCGAAAAGGGGGCTTTCTGGTATGGCCTGGTTCGCCCTCACCTAGCCGAACATATCAAATAGCATTACACGTGGGGTACTGTCCATGGCAAACTCATGGCTTCTCGAATAAGTACCATGGCGGTGCTGTGTGTGCAGCAGCAGGTGCCCTGGGGGTTCCTAGGGGTC